>NW_015386640.1:327510-364954 GCF_001527695.2 Protobothrops mucrosquamatus | reverse complement strand
CAAACATGTGGTTGCATTCAGCCTACCCAGGACCCTGTCCACGTCCTCGGGAGCAACAGAGTCAAACTCCTCCCATGTAACCGTCTCAAGGCCTGCTTCCGTCTCCTCCCCCTGGGCCAACCAGTCGGTATCCAAGCCTTCTCGGATCCGCGCGACTTTGTCATACAGATATTGAGCAAAATCCTCGGCCCTCCCCTCCCCCTTGTGTTTGTTTGTCTAGCATCCATATTACATAATATGGGAAAGTAACAGAGAGCTGCTGATCCTGAATGTCCTCCTCAGAACCAGAGAAGGCCATGGGGTGGGACTTCCCTGCATTCAGTCCAGTCCCCTGATAACACTGAGCCTGCTGGGCAAAAAGAGGTCCCATGAACCAATCTAGATCCCCAGTCTGGCATACTCCATGGTCACAATCACACAATTCTACAGGGCACAGATGCTCATAATATAATTATGGCGAAAGTACAAAAATGTTAAGGAAGTGTTCCATCACAAGATTAAAGATTTAAAGGAACGTTTACCTCCTTTTCTTTTAAAGAAAGCATTTTCATGGTTAAATCAGTCAATTTGACGAAAAATATTTTATTATTTATTTTGAAATAAAGCTGCTCTGAGTGTTGCTCAGCATGTTGTATGTCCACAAATGGACCAGATCTACAAACTAAGGAATGGCTGCTTCCCTCTGACTTTTTGGCAGTTCTTACTATCTACCGTACGTTCTTCCTGAGGAACGGGAGAGAGAATCAGTAGCTGGTACCTTGCAGATAAAATGGCAGGCAGGGCCAAAAGGAAGAGTTGATGAGGAGGAATCACAAAGATAAGCAGGAGGGGAAGAGAACTGGTTCTGAAGAAACAATTCAGAAAGCAATAACACTTCAGAGAAGTCAGAAACCTGATTCTGAATTATACCTCTTTGCGTTACAGGTGGGAGCTCAATAAAACTGATAGATTCCTCCAGAGAATTACATTGATTACTTATATATAGAATCTACATGGAAAAATGGAAGCCAGAGAAAATGATGATGATGTAGCATTCTCTGTTTTATACTAGTTTTTCAATTGCAGGGATTTGGAGAAGTAAGACTCATTCAAGTATTGCTCCCAATCATCAAAAAATGCAGTTGTTATTTATTATCTGGATTTGGAAAAAGTAAAAGCGAACAGGTATCTAAGAAAAGATACAAAACAGAAAGGCCACAAAGATGTTCATGAATGAGATTAAACTAGTGGGAACCCTCTTACCTTAGATGGGTTTCATGAAGCTCTCCTTTTTACTTTTCTGTTATGGGGTAGTGGGTGGGATGATGATTATGTGTATATAAAAACAAAAGATGTTTCCTGTGCTTATTCCATTAAGCTATGACATCAAATTATTCTTCCTGCAGCAACTTGGCCATCTGGTTATTGGTTCCTAGCTCTACCCTGTGCACTGCTGTTCTTCCCCCCAGGTCATTTCTGCTTCCCTGTTTCTTTTCCTGGTCTTCAGTCTATGTGCAAAAGTAGCAGGGGAGCTCTTATGAAAAGCTAAAGCCCCTCGGCAGTGGTGTTCCAGCCAAACTGCTCTTGTATTAGTTTTTGATGAGTTTTCAATTTAGGCCTTTGCAGATAGAAGGAAAGAAACGACAGGGAAGAGGGGAGGATGGGAGGGAGGGAGGGAGGGAAGAGGGAAAATGCAACAGATGGGCCCGATTGTGCTCTCTAGGCAAATTAAGGAAGACATCTGTAGCTCCCAAATACTGGTGGTCTAAAGCAATTAGTCCCCTGTGAAAAGGGGCCTCTTGGAGACTCCTTTAGCCAATCCCATCCTGGGGAGTGCTCACGTTACAATGGCCTTGACCACAGTTCATTGAGCCAAAGAAGAAAAAGAAAGAGAGAGAGAGAGAAATTAATTCAGTAGAAGCAGTGTAGGAAGGCTGGAATCTGTATACTTTAAAATGCAAGGTTGTTTACAACCTTCTGCCTTAACACCCTTTGCATCATTGGGTGGAGAGGGCGGGCAGTCCCTTCCTTTCTCCAAACGTACCTGCTTTCTGCTCCAAACCTGAAATTGGCAAAATAACAGTTTGTGTAGACACCTACATCTCAGTTGTGCAGAGTGTGTAATCTGAAAATTGCCCAGGGACCTCAATTTTCCACCGATTTGTTTGGAAAACAATGAATGAAGACCCAATTCTCCTTGGTTGGAAGAATCTCCCCACCCATCCCTTCTGCTGCCTTCAGAAAGAGGGTGGGAGGGGGAGGGCAAACCTGTTATACGATAAGCTTCCCTTCTGTAACTGATAATTATAATGATCGTTATGATTCCAGGTTGAGCTCCGGTGGACTAATCTGGTCCCTCGGTCCTCCAATTTCGATGCTCCAGGAAGCTGAAAGTAAAAAAAAAAAAAAAAAAAAAAAAAAAAAAAAAAAAAAAAAAAAAAAAAACTCAGAAAGGATTTTTATTTAAACTAGACATGGAGCCGCCGGTGGGGGCTTTCTTCCTCATGCATATTTATGATCAGGAAAGGTCTCTGTGGGAAAAGTAATCCACAAGCCACAATGGGCGAAGCAGCTCAGAGGAGGTCACAGCACTTTTAAATTACACCTCTTGGCTTTGTTCACCCAAGCACAATGGGGCTGAGAGATAGGAAGAAAGGGCCTGTGCTCTACAGCACACCCCAGGACACTCCGCAGCTCAGTAAATAAAGGCCTAAACTGATTTGATATCTTATTGGATTTCATTTAACCTAAAAACAGGTTCATGCTCAGCCATGGAAGCCGGTCAAGAGCTGATCTCTAGAGGGGGGGGGGAGAAAGGGAGGAATCTCTGTTTGTTGATCAAAAAATTGCCTTCCTTGGGATTTCAACTGGTTAGGGCTGAAGCACACAATGGAGCCATCTGCCCTCTTAACCTGTTGCTTATTTTAATTAATTGATGACATTTTTTTATTGTTGTTGCTGTGAAACTATTTTAAAAGGTGACTCTTGCCCCATGAGTGTGTAAGTATTTCATGAGAAGGAAAGTCTTTGAAGGAAAATGCAGCTACTATTATAAGGCAGGTCTTTGTTTAAAATGCATGCCTTTAATGACTATTGAAAAATAGTAAATATGGACAGTTTTTTTTAACGAGGATAATTTTTTTCTTCATAGATTTTAACTGATGGCTATTGTAATGTTACTATTCAGATTAAATTGCAGACCACTTAATTCCTCTTCTCCTAGAAGCTGGAAGTAAAAAATAATGTAAATACCATTGCCATGATCGTTGCCATCATATTTTTTAAAAAAATTAAAATTAATGAATTAACTAGTCACATTTTAAAATAGTATCACAGCAACAACAATAGACTTCATGTGAACTTGTATACATTTTATTAGTGTATACAAAAATGCTTTTGAATGTGCAAATTATCTTTTTTCAGTTGTGAGTTACCATGGCAGTTACATATATTTAAACTTAATGTTGTGATTTGATATTTTCCATCACTCTTTTGTGCAGATTTGGAAACCACACATTGGAGAAAGTCACACAATACTGTGAGTCTCAGATCCAGGTTAACAAAACACTTTTAACCAGGTTAGGAAAACCCAACAATAAATGTGTTCACCCAACATGTTATGACTACCAGTAAACCATATTAGGGCTTAACGGAATGGCTATTTTTACACAATAATGGCTGGACCACTTTCACCATGCTAGATCACAAACCACTAAATCTATACTAGCTTAGTCTAGTACCATATATTGTTCAAATTAGCTATTGTGCTTGCACTGATACTTCTGATAATAATCCTTAGAGTATTGGGGATATGGTGAAAACATGGTCAGGTAAAGGATACTATTTTATCCCTTGTCTTAAACATAAAAGTTGCATTGGAAAATAAGTCAGTGATCCTTCTTTTATTTGCCTATGTCTGACCTAAAGCTATCAGAATTCAAGAAATTTAGGATCTTTCAGACTGTATCAGGAAGATGCCTGTTTTGGATCAATCATCAGTTGATAGATAGTTGTGGATGACTGATGCACGTAGATCAACATGACATCTGTTCCGCATACCGATTTCATAATTGTTGGTGTCATGTCCAGCTAAGGCAAAGAAATAATGGGAAAAGAACCTCTATTAGAGGTAGATAATGTTTTAAGCTCCAGTGGATATCTCACAAAATGAGTGCCATTGGATAGTGAGTTGCAAATCCCCATGAACTAAAAGGCAAACTTCTGATCCTTCTAGCTTACCCCAAATGCTCTGTCTCTCTCCCACATTTCTCTATTTTTGTTTTCTGGGCATGTGAGTACATTTCCAAACACCCACAAAGGCTGCAGCAGCTACGTACCATTTTTACATTCTAAGAATATATCCATTGACCTAGGGACCAAGAGATGTTCCTGTAATTAAAGGTGATGCTAGAGGCTGGGACTTTGCTTTCTAGAATGCTAAATTCCCATTTATTAATTTTATGTATAAGTAAACCAAGAGTAAGCTGGAAAGCCTTATGATCAGGCAAGGCAGAGATCAGTATGTATACTGCACACTTCTGAATTAAGAGAACAGCTGCTTGTGAATGTAGACAACAGTAAATTTAATGGACCAGTGGCTTTACACAATATAAGGGACCTTTCCATGGGATGGGGCTAGATGTGATTAGGGTTACCATATCTGGATTATAATAATCTTTATGACCACTAGATGGCAGTGAATAAAATCTTCATATAGAGTAGAGTAGAGTAGAGTAGAGTAGAGTAGAGTAGAGTAGAGTAGAGTAGAGTAGAGTAGAGTAGAACAGAACAGAACAGAACAGAACAGAATAGAATAGAATAGAATAGAATAGAATAGAATAGAATAGAATAGAATAGAGCTGAAAGGGACCTTAGATAGAATAGAATTGAGCTGGAAGGGACCTTGGAGGTCTTCTAGTCCAACCCCATGCCCAGGCAGGAAACCCTATACCATTTCAGATAAATGGCTGTCCAATCTCTTCTTAAAAACTTCCAGTGTTGGAGCATTCACAACTTCTGGAGGCAGGTTGTTCCACTGATTAATTGTTCTAATTGTCAGGAAATTTCTTCTTAGTTCTAGGTTGTTTCTCTTCTTGATTAGTGGTGAATATCTGTAGCTCAGGTGTAGGATGAGGGTGAAGGTTTGTTCTCCAAGCTTGTGGGTTGATTTCTGAATGTTTCATTACCAGGCTAGATAATATCTGAAAATGATGAACGCTGCTGAAGATGTTACCTAGCCTGGTAACAAAATGTCCGGAAACCAATCCACAAGCTTGGAGAGCCAATCTTCACCCTCATACAAAATTGTATCGGAAAGGACCAATAATTCTGAAATTTTAGGCTATACCTACACATAACAAATGGGACAGGGAAGAAATGCTGCCCAAATGGGAACTTCAACATCAATTGCATTTTGCCAGCACTTTGTAATATCTTAGGAATTTTACTTAATTATCTGAGATACTGTGGAACAGAGGTGTTTTCTGCCCATATGAATGGAAACCATAAATGTGAAGCAAGGGAATGGAAAGTCATTGCATTATGTGAAATAATATATGTTACTGGACATGATATAGAAACAGACTTGGAAGAAATTATATTGGTGCTGGCCCTTCTTCCATTGCAGCTTCTACCCTTCTCAATAGAAGTTAGATTAGTAAATGAGCATGAAGTTTATATAGATTGGAGCGCCACATGTTGCTCCCAACTATGAAAGCACAGGCTTTTAGCCAGAAGTCTAGGGGAAGACTTTGACTGTAGCAAACTGTTGACTGTTGCCTTGCTACATTTTAAAGTAAATATTGCAATATAATGTACAGGGGTGGGAGATAAAATCTTTACTTTCAGAGCTTAAAATGGTATAATGTCATTATGGCCTTCAAGCAGAGGTCTAAGCAAGCACCAATAGTTTGATTGATGATTGCATGACATCAAGTTGTGTTGGCTCTTAGGAACCACCATTTCTCTCTGACAATCTTCCTAATCGGGTCTTTCAGATCTTCCAATGACACCTTGCTGCTGTCATTCTTTTCTTCCATTTCCTACCACTTTTCCAGCATTGAAGCCTTCCCATGAGAGTTGGGTATTCACATAACATGTCCAAAGTAAAAACTGCTTTTTTTACTTTGGTCTGGTCATTTATGTCTTAAAGAAAACTTAGGGTTGTTTTTTTATATTATTATTATTATTATTATTATTATTATTATTATTATTATTATTATTATTATTATTATTATTATTATTATTATTATTATTATCAGGGCTTTTTTTCAGCCGGAACGCGGCGGAACCGCGTTCCGGCACCTTTTTCCGGGCCAGCCGCACCGGAAATAGCCCCTCCCAAATTTTACTTGCATCCTGTTCTCTAAAGGGGCGGTCCTAGGGTTTGATGAGGGCGTGGCCAGGTTTGAGTTCCGCCACCTTTTCTCCGAGAAAAAAAGCCCTGATTATTATTATTATTATTCATTAGACATGAACCTCAGTCAACTGAACATTCAAACTGACTGGCACTGATGGTTGACACGGGTTGCTACCAGCATCCTAGGTATCAACCAGGTGCCTAGGTATCAATCAATCAATTATTATTGTTGTTGTTGTCCAATGGTTTGAGTTTCCTTGCATACAATGCTCCAGTGAAACTATTCTCTGTGAATTGCATTACTGTGACCTTTATTTTATTTTATTTCATTTCATTTCATTTCCAATCCATTTTCACAAGAGAAAAGTATTTTCATCTGGAACAGCAACTAAATTTAAGGCTATTAAAAGTACTGAAAATGTGGATTTAGCACCACTTAGTGGCGGAAAAATAAATTACAATGTGAAACTATTTCTGGGTTAGTTATATTGTCTGCTTGGCACTACATAGATAGGTGCATGAAAGATAGACAGATTAGACAGACAGACAGATAATAGATTAGATGAGGAGAGACATGAGAGAGAGAAAATGATAGATAGATAGATAGATAGATAGATAGATAGATAGATAGATAGATAGATAGATAGATAGATAGATAGATAGATNGGAGGGAGGGACGGATGAATTGAGACAGACAGACAGACAAATACAGTACATAGGCAGGCAGACAGACAGACAACAGAGAGTTCAGACAAATTAGATTCTTCTTCTTGTGCCATATCCGTTATCGGATGTTGCCGATCATGTTGCCGATCCTGTTTTTATCAGCAGCCACACGAAAAAGTGCTGCTGAGTTTTGTCCAAACCAGTCCCTTAGATTTTGAAGCCATGATGTTCTTCTTCTGCCTGGGCCTCATTTGCCTTCAATCTTTCCCTGGAGAATTAAATGGAGTATGCCGTACTTTTCTGGGTGTCGCATCACATGTCCGAAATATTTTAACTTTCATTTTTTAAATTGTTTTGATGATTTCCCTTGGCTTTACCAGGCGGCTTATCACCTCCTCATTTCTGATCTTGTCAACCCAACTTATACGTAACAGCTGCCTGTAAATCCATTTTTCAAATGCTTCTAGTCTCTTCAGATGGCCTTCTGTCAGACACCAACTCTCTACTCCAAAGAGCAGGCTAGAAAAAATATAACATCTGACAAGCCTGATTTTCAATCTTAATCTTATGTTGTGACTACAGAAGACCTTTTTCATTTTGAAGAATGCCGTTCAAGCTTTCTCTATCCTTGTCTTTACTTCAGTGGTCATGTCCCAGCTTTCATGTAAATTAGAACCGAGGTGCGTGATCCTTTCAACTTTTTCTAATGGTATTCCTTCCAAATTTATTGGTGGTAAATTAACGGGTTATTTGCTGACGACCATGATCTTGGTTTTTGAGGTCTTAAGCTTCAAGCCATATTTTTCAGATATTTCTGTGACTCTGTTGATGAGGAGCTGAAGGTCTTCAAGCATCGTCAGCATATCTTAAATTGTTGATCCAAACACCGTTTACTTTGATCCCAGCATCGATGTTCTCCAGTGCCTCATTGAAGATTGACTCAGAGTAGATACTGAACAACAGTGGAGACAGAATACATCCCTGTCTGACCCCTCTTCGTATTTCTGCATCAGCTGAGTATTTTTGGCCTAGTCTCACATTTGCTACCTGATGCCAATATAAATTCTTTATTATTTGGATGTTTTTATCATCTAGTCCCCCTTGTTTCAGGATTTCTAATAGTTTGCTGTGTCTTATTTTATCAAATGCTTTTTCAAAATCAATGAAGCACATGTAAACACTGTGATTGACATCTCTACAATGCTGTACAAGAACTTGAATCTGAATAGCGCAGGTCGTGTACCATGATTGTTTCTGAAACCAAATTGTGTGTTACCTAGACGGTCCTCAATCTTGTCGTATATTCTTGTGTGAATTATTCTCAGGAATATTTTCAGGCCATGACTTATTGTTCTGTATTCAATACACTTCTTTGCATTTATTTTTGGGGGGATTGTCACAAAGGTTGATTTTAGCCAATCATTTGGTATCTTTCCTGTTTCATATATTCGATTGAAGAGCTGCAGTAAAAAAATTCTTCCCATTGTCTTCCAGCAATTTTAAAATTTCTACTGGGTTACCATCAGATCCTGTGGCTTTTCTTGTTTTTGCTATTTTTATTGCATGTTCAACCTCCTCCATAGTGATGTTTGGTCCAGTTGTTAGACTTCCGTATCTATATCATCCCTAGTGTCCTCAAAAAGTTCTTCAATATATTCCTTTCATCTTTTTAGTTTTTCATCCTCATCTAAGATAATTTCCCCTTCTTTGTCAACTAAGTTGTTGGTTTTCTTTTTGTAGAGGCCTGCTGCTTCTTTCACTTTTTTATGTAAATTGAAATTATCATGCATATGTTTTGTCTCTTCTATTTCCTTGCATCTCTTTGCAAACCACTTTTCTTTTGCCAGTCAAATTTTTCTTCTAATTGTTTTCTGCAATTCATTGTATTTTTCTTTGTTTTTGTTTTGATAAGATCTCCTTTCATCCATGAGATGAAGAATTTCCTCCGTCATCCACTGTTGTTTCTTGTGGTACCATCTCTCTGTTTTGAATTTGTTACCTCTACTATTGCATTTTTAAATTTATTCCGGTTCACTTCTACATCTTCATCATTCAGGTTGTTGGTTTCTCTTAAATGATTTTCTAGCTCTTCTTTTATCTTACTCTCATGTTTAATTATGAAGTCTCTGTCAATTCTTGGTTTAGCAGGATTCGGGTTTTTCATCCTTTTTTAGTTTTAGCTGGACTTCGGCAAATAGTAGATTATGATCAGATGGTACATTTGCACCTGGGTATGTCTTTACTGATGTTACTGAGTTTTTAAATCTTTTGTTTATTGTAAAATAGTCAATTTGGTTCCTTATTATATTATTTTGTGTATCTGCTGGTGATTTCCAAGTGTAGAGGTGTCTTTTTGGCAACTTGAAAAAAGTATTCATCACACATTGCCTATGTTCCTTGCAGAAGTCTACAAATCTGTCACCTCTACCATTTCTGGTTTCTAAGCCAAAGCTTCCAACTACAGGAGCATCACTTCTTTCTTCCACTTTTGCATTGAAGTCCCCCATGAGTATTATGATATCTTTACTTTTTAGGGTTTTCAGTACACTGCTTATATCTTTGTAGAACTTCTCTAAATCCTCCTCATCACTGTCAGCTGTGGGAGTGTAAACTTGTATAACATTCATATTTACTGGAGTACTATTTATTTGGATCATCATCACTCTATCGGATACAGGAATAAAGGACTTGATGCATTTATTTACAAGATTGTTTACGATTATAGCTACTCCATTTCTATGGTGTTTGCTATTCTCACCAGAGTAGTAGCTAGTATAATTTCCTATTCTACACATTCCATTTTCAGGCCAGCGCTTTTCACTCACTCCCAATATAGAGATATTGTATTTGCACATTTCTTGAATAGTGTTGTGTGTTTTCCCAGCTTCGTATAGGCTTCTCAGATTCCACGTACCAATTCGTAGTTTTGGGTTTATCATGTTTCTAGTGGACCGGAGATTCTTAGCATCCCTGCCCCATTTAAGGGGCGCCCATACTCGGAGCCATTGTTAGGTTTTGCCACCATTAACATGATTTTCCTGGGAAATATATGGTGTCGTAGTCTTCCCTTTGCTTTCGACATTGCTGTGCACACGCTATTCAAGTGGCTGCCACCACACCGTGTGCTGTTCTTCTGAAGCCGTTCCAACCAATATGGTCTCCGCCTTCAGTCGATACTGGGGAGCCAGCTGCCACTCACCAGGCTTAGATTGTATAAGATACCTTTTTCCTACTTTGTATAGCCCTGTATATTAATTATTTATATTTTAAAAAAGTGTTTTCTCCTATTTCTTTCTAAATACCTGTCTGTCAATAAACAACACAAAGAGTGATCATAATTTCTAATACAGTATTGATAGAAAAGAAATATAACTATATAAAAAGCCAACACAGTGCTAGGCTGCATTAACAGAGGGATAGAATCAAGATCACGTGAAGTGTTAATGCCACTTTACAATGTCTTGGTAAGGCCACACTTGGAATACTGCATCCAGTTTTGGTCACCACAATGTAAAAAAGATGTTGAGACTCTAGAAAGAGTACAGAGAAGAGCAACAAAGATGATTAGGGGACTGGAGGCTAAAACATATGAGGAACGGTTGCTGGAATTGGGTATGTCTAGTTTAATGAAGAGAAGGACGAGGGGGGACATGATAGCAGTGTTCCAATATCTCAGGGGTTGCCACAAAGAAGAGGGAGTCAAGCTATTTTCCAAAGCACCTGAAGGCAGGACAAGAAGCAACGGGTGGAAACTAACCAAAGAGAGAAGCAACCTAGAACTAAGGAGAAATTTCCTGACAGTCAGAACAATTAATCAGTGGAAACAATCTGCCTCCAGAAGCTGTGAATGCTCCAACCCTGGAAATTTTTAAGAAGAGACTGGACAGCCATTTATCTGAAATGGTATAGGGTTTCTTGCCTGAGCAGGGGGTTGGACTAGATGACCTCCAAGGTCCCTTCCAACTTTATTATTATTATTATTATATACAGTACATTCCACTAAATTTCTTGGAGAAAAGACATATGAATGATAATAAGTAAATATAATCTGTTTTACATGTTACCTATTCAAGATTATCTATCCATTTATCTTGGATTTGTAATACATTTTCAAATTTTACCTTTCAACGAGAAAAAAAGATTAAGCAATAGTGCTATTAATATGCCCTTTAATATCAATAATAGAGAAATAACAGAAGACAAATCTGCAGCCCAACCAACCTGATTTCTTCAGGATCTTTTATACCTTTTATATCTGCTTATATCTGTAACAATCATGCATTAGACCAGTGGTTCTCAACCTTTTTAATGCCGTGACCCCAACCGGTCGTAAGTCGAGGACTAAACCGGTTGTAAGTCGAGGACTAAACCGGTCATATGTCGAGGACTAAACCGGTCGTAAGTCGAGGACTACCCAACTGGTCGTAAGTCGAGGACTTTCCCTGCCCGGGAGCGCCGCGCATGTGTGGTTCCGCCCCCTGCACCGGCCGAGGCGTAGCTGGCAAGCGGCAGAGACAGAGCAGGCCGACCACCAGCTGGCCCAGCCCAAGGGAGGTAAGGCACCCGCCGGAAAAGGGGAAAAAAATGGCAGACAAAAAAAATGGCGGACAAAAAAAATGGCAGACAGCCTTGCTTGGCGACCCCCATGAAATGGTCGATTGACCCCAAATGGGGTCCCGACCCACAGGTTGAGAACCACTGCATTAGACCCTGTGTAATGTTTATTGTTGCAATGGAATCACAGCTAAAGCCACAAAAGCGGCTTTAAGTACCGGTATAACCTTTTCTGGTTCTCCTCAGATTAAAAACAATTCTTTTTTTTTTTCATCTAATGTAAGACGTGCTGGAGGTAGTGCAAGTCTTTTTTCTGTCTAATCTTATCTTCAGTTCCAAGAATGGCTAACCAGATAACCAATGGAAAACCCCAAATTAGACATGGGCCCTGGTCCCCATCAACTAGTACTCAGCAGCATGTTGTCTCCAGTAAATAATGTAATACAGATTAAGTTTGTGTAATGCATCACATTTAGTTCCAAATACATACTTAAGAACACAAAGGGCATAAACATAGTAGCTGTCTGCAGCTCTTTAAAGCAGCCATGTCTTTTCCCAGAAATGATTGCCCTCTGCAGCTGCCATGCAAGCCCAGAAAATACCACACTGCTTGTGGTATATAACTTAACAGCCCCTTGCAGTCAAAAGCACCTTCTAAAAAATTAATTCCAAAGCATTGCACTGGGCTAACAGACTGTATAACTAGTGAGTATTGTTAGTGCAATCAGTTGGATTTTGTTTTAAATCAGCTGGGCAATATCACTATAGGTTTTATAGTTAGCCCTTGTGCTGTGTTGAATAGTTCAGTCTCAAAATTCTAATCATAGAATTTCATTGGATTACCCTGGTTCTACCATTATAATCTTTATTAACTCATTTGCTAATGTGTAAAAGACTCCAAAAGCTATCATCCTAGAGTTGGAGCCATTCTTATTCTCATCATAATCTTTGATCATCCTTTTCTGTGGCTTCTTAATGGTATCATTACTTACTTCTTGCCAGCTAATCTCCCACCTGGAATTTTCTTTTTATGAAAATTACCATCAGCACATATATTATACAAGTTTGCCATAATGGACATGGCATTGTTTTGCATTAAACAAAATTACCAGTTTGGGAAGATCATTTCTTTTTCTGTGGATTTGGTTTTAACCAATGTAAAAGTTTTTGATTTAACAGTCCTATATTGTTGTTCATGGTTTTATTTTACAAAGAAAAAACAGCGTTGCTACCAGTTAAATAAATCTTCACACATATGCTTAAATGTTTAAGTTTTAGGAGATAATTTGCATCTACAACTTGGAAGAAAATCTGTTGCTGAAGGAGATTATTATGAACAGATATGAGGGAGAAAATGTTTATGGTTTGGGGGGGAATGTTATATTCTAGTTTCCTTTTAATCTATTCCAGCAGATGGAGCCAGTAAGTAAGCAAAACAATATATGAATCAATGTCACAATAATATTCTACACTTCTTATATACACTTATGCTTTGAAGGCCATCATAAACAGTCATTTTCAAAGGCTGTCATGAAAGACCAGGTAACATCTATTATAAGAATTAGTTAAGGTGTTTAATAATAAAGTTGTGCATTAAGCCCTGAGGTAATCCTCAATTTACAACCATTCATTTAGTGACCATTCAAAGTTATAAAAGCATTGAAAAAAGTGACTTATCATTGATTTTCACACTTAGGATCATTGCAGCATCCCCATGGTCGCTTGATCAAAATCCAGGTGCTTGGCAACTGGCGTGTATTTATGACAGCTGCACTGTCCCAGGATCAGGTGATCAATATTTGTAACTTTCCCAGCCAGCTTCTGACATACAGAATCAATGGGAGAAACCAAATTCATTTAAGAATTACATGATTCACTTAACTGCAGTGATTTGCTGAATATCTATGGCAGAAAAGGTTGAAAAATAGGGCAAAACTCACTTAACTGCCTCATTTAGCATATAAACTTTGGGCTCATTTGTGGTCGTAAATAGAGGACTACCTATATTAGGTATACCTGGATTACAGCTCAAACAATGAACATTCTTCGGTTAAAAAGGATGAAAGCAAACACTGAGGAAAAAATGGCACGCTAGAAAAACAGAACACCTACTGGAAAAAGAATTCTCTTCATCTGAGTTGACCTTCTTCATACAGAGAGTATTACATATCTTGCTAGCATGTGGAATGTTCCTATGTCTGTCAATTCCAATTTAAAAACTCATTGCCAAGAAATTGTTAGAATAGTTAAATAGCTGTAAATATTAAAAATAAGAACTAAAGTTTGGAAGCCACAAACTATTTTCAGGAAAAACCTTTGATGAGAATTAACACTTTTCTTAAATTATTTCGTTTATTTCTTTGATTTGGTGAAATAATAAAGCAGATAGCTTGTCCAAACGTGGATGCAAAAGAATGTATGTACCTTGTAGAAAGGTGTGAGTAGCAAAATGACAAAGGCAAAAAAAGAATAATACTTTCTTTAAATATATCTACCACAAATTAGCAAAGAGAGGAAGACAATTAGACAACAAAGTTATAAAGCAGTAGCATGCAAGAGTAGAAAAAAAATAAGAGTATCTATCAGGCTTTGATTTATACGTATATTCCACTTTATACAGTGACCTTAAAAAGCAAAGCAGTTCCTAAATGAGCCAGCTGAGAGGAATGTGTGAGAATGAAATGTATATCTTTCCAACAATGTGTAAATGATGTATGTGTGCATCTACAGTGTTTAGAGTCCAACTACCTCAATGGGAATGAGAACTCCATTTAATTTGATTTATAAGCCCACCCACTTAGGGTCAGCTGCCCCCCACCCCACTCCCCATCACTGCTGGCATGCCACTCCCACATGCCTCTGTTAGACACCGAAATGTCCTTTGGAGACAACAGCTCATATACATGGAGTCATTAATCACACCTGATTCTGGTAGCTGCTAATCTGATCTTTCCTAATGGAAGAAAATGCAAGCCTTTCAACCCAATTGTAAGATCTGAGAAGATCCTCACTGATAGAAATATTTTCTTGTTTTTCAAATAACCAACCACTTAACAAGATTGGAGACATAACCAACTCTGAAGCTCTCATTTTGGCAACGAATCTGAAAGTGACAAAGAGTGAAAAAAATTAATTAAACTGATCATCAAATTGCACATCAATATCTCAAAAGGCTGGAGGATATTTTAAATGAATTCCTAAATCCTGGGTCCAATATCACACAGAAAACCTGGGCATAGATGGTCACTTTTACATGCAGAGGGTGATGTAAAAGGCAGGCCTACTGCACGTTTATCTTTCCCCAAAAAATTCAAATAAATGCTGCCCATTTTTTTGTACTGTCTCAATAAAGCCAATGTGACATTGTTAGTACAATACACATCATAATACCAATTCTACAGAGATGACAAAAATAAATGCAGATCAAAGCCATGTTCAATTAGTGGCTTAAGGTTCCATCACTCCCTCATAAATCTGGATTCCCTCTCTTAGCTGTTATGAAGCTCAACAAACCATAACATGTGACCATTTGATTCACGTTGTATAAAGACACATGTCCACAACTGAGCTCAAAATTTTGGTTGCTAAGCGAGACAGTTGTTAAGTGAGTTTTGCCCCATTTTACAACCTTTCTTGCCACAGTTATTAAGTGAATCACTGCAGTGGTTAAGTTAGTAAGTGAAGTAACTTATTAGTTAGTAACTTAAGAGGATCTGGCTTCCCCATTTACTTTCCTTGTCAGAAGGTGATCACATGACCCAGGACAGTGCTACTGTCATAAATACATGCCAGTTGCCAAGCATCTGAATTTTGATCACGTGACCATGGGGATGCTGCAACAATCCGAACTGTGAAAAAAGGTCATAAGTCACTTATTTCAGTGCTGTTGGAACTTCGAACAATCACTAAATGAATGGTTATAAGTCAAAGACCACCTGTAGTATCTTCTTTGCTGACATTTTTTCACAACCTGGTTTGTGGTTTGTTATAATAAGTTATAACATTATAGTAAGTTCAAATTCCATCAGTCTATGTATACCACTAAGGTATTTTTGTTTTTATTCTGGTCTGGGGTTTTTTCAGTGTGATATGCATTATCATACATAAAAATGAGGTATAATTTGGCAGGCCATCATTCTGAGTATGGGTTTCCCCACTGGCTAGCTACTACTGGGAAGAGGATTCTTCAGTAGATAAAAATCTTGATCTGATCCAATGAAGCATTTCTCTCCCCTAATTCTTTCTCCTAACAGATGATTGCTAATCACGTCTGGGAGCTTATGAAGCACCTCCAGCATTGAGGACTCTAAATAATCTTCAATAACAAAGCAAACAAGAATAAAAAAGGAGAAAATCATGTCTGACCTACAATGGATGAATAGATATAGATATACAAACACACACAGAGGTAGGTGTGTGTGTGTGTGTGTGTTACTCAATACCACAGAAGTCTTGGCAATGGCAATGACCATACAGGTCAACTTACAAACATTCATTTAGTGACTGTTCAAAGTTACAACAGCACTGAAAAAAAGTGACTTATGATGTTTTCCACATGGCCATTGCAGCATCGCCACAATCAAATATTCAAAATTCAGCCACTTGGCAACTGGCGTGTATTTGTGACAGTTGCTGCATCCCGGGGGTCATGTGGTCAACATTTGTAACCTTCCCAGCTGGCTTCCAACAAGCAAAGCCAACAGGGGAAGCCAGATTTGCTTAACGATTGCATAATTCACTTAACAGCTGCAGTGATTCACTGAACAGCTGTGTCAAAAAAAGGTTGTCAAATGAGGCACAACTGCCTTGCTTAGCAACGGAAATTTTGGGCTCAACTATGGTCGTAAGCCAAGGACTACCTGTAACTCTTCTGTAACGATCTGTGGTCTTACAAAATTTGGTCGGAACGAAATGAAGAGCACCTGGCATGTGTCACTCTACCAGATACTAATCTGGAACAAAATTAATGCACTGCCCTAATGGGGGACCAAACATTGCACACAAATATTCTGCCAATATCAAGGGCAACCCCTAATGCCACATTCTTTACTTTTGCTGAAAACAGAAAGCAAACCACAGGCCATATCCCAATAAGACTAGTGCTTCAATGAATCTCGTGTTCGTGTCATCCCATGGCTATAACAGCTAGTGTTGTTTTCAGCCTGCAAAACCATCATCATTTAGTGTTAGACGTGAGAAAAATGAAGCCTGCCTCTAAAATGTATGGAGTGTCATTCTAGATGTAGTCGTTGCATATGATTCCTTTTGTGTTCGTCCCTATCATTTAAACCATGAATTAGTTATTTAGATGTTTAAAAAGTAAGAGTGTATAGAGTTGTTCCTAATGAGTACAAAAGGGAATGAGGCAATAAAAAATATTTTGCCAAAATAATCATGAAAATCATGAAAACTTTCTGACTGCTTTGTTCAAGCTCAAAGAATAATTGAATACTTGAATAAAAACAAAATAATTAATGATTTAATACTAAATCAGAATGGAATTAATGCGGATAGTCCTTGTCTTACCACCCATCACTTAGCTTAGAGATCTTTCAAAGTCACAATAAAAGCTACCTATGACTCAATTTCGCAGCTTTGATGGCCACATATACACACCTGCAACCACATGATGGCATTTTGGGTGCTTGGCAACTGACTCACCTTTATGGTTGTTTGCAGCCTCTCAGGTCACATGACCACAATTTTTAACATGTTTCGGTGGTTTACAAAGCTCCCTTCTGGTTTGGGGCAAAAAACACCCACTAGTAAACTAGATTTGCATAATGACCACTGTGTTCATTTAATAACCATCACGAAAAAAAATGTCCCAATTTTGGGTCCATTCATGTGGTGCCTCAGTTTATAACCGCAATGACTTACAATTGTAATTCCAGGCTCAATCATAGTCATAGGTCAAGGACTACCTGTATTTTAAATGATTAAGACCATGACTTTGGGTCTTAAAGACAACCATCATTTTGTCCTGGGGCCTCAGGATAGATCAGATTTTTTTTCTCCAAGGCTGAATTATTTTTAAATGGAAAATTTAGAAATTAAAGCTTTTCTAAAACCTTTCTTTATATTTGTCAGGTTAAGGTAAGAAAGCAAAGTTATCAATGCTATGTTATTTCTATTATAAGGTTACAGTAACAGAATCTTGTAATTCTGAATACGTGTCTCCTCGCTTTCCTGTATCTTCATGAAAAATAGGGTGGGCTATGTCTGAAATGCTTTCTCAAATTACATTTCTATCCCGGATTCAGGTTTCTTTTCTTTTTTTAATGTTGCCTTGATAGTGGTTCTTCCTTCTGCTCCTCCAGATTATTCCTTCTGCTCATGACAATGTCAGGCCTCCAACAGTATCAGAGAGGAGAAGAAGGGGAAATAGGGACCATAACGTAAATAGAAATAGGAGAGGTAGTACTGTATATCTGAAGAAGCCAAATACTTCCATTGTGGAAGCCTATAATTAAGGGGAAAATCTGGACCAGACCTGAGGACTTTCTTTGGAGGAAAGGGCAGAAAGAGTAGTGAATAACACCCTCTTCCCTGACTTCAGCAAACTTTGAATGTTCTCAATAGGGTTCATTCCACTGAACACTGGAGTGCTTTGAACCATTCAATAGAACTGCTATGTCCAGATGTATCCATGAAGTGAATTTAAAAGGACATAAATCTATATGGAGTACACATCCATACTGGGAATCTACAGATATAACAGAATAGCAGAATAACAGATTTGGAAGAGACTTTGGATGTCTTCTAGTCCAACCCCCTGCTCAAGCAGGAGACCCTATAACATTTCAGACAAATGGTTGTCCAATCTCTGCTTACAAACCTCAAGTGATGGAGCACCCACAACTTCGGAATATTTATAACTTCATTCCTCATCCTTGTCTATGCAGTCCATGACATAGAATTCATGACAATTGGAGTGAAAAGGATGTGTCCATCATCTCACTTCATAGATAGTTCTTTTTTTTTTAAGAAAAGCTTTAAAAACTCTTTTTTATGACTCTGTAATCCCTTAATTTGGGGTAGGATCAGGGCGATTAGATGGAGCTGAACGCTTACTGGCTCCGATGCCTACAATTGGTAAAGGGTTGAGAATTCAAGTTATGTCCTCTGGATTTATATTGGTAGATATAAGGCTTTTTCTGTTTTAAGAAAAGCGTTATATCTACTAATATTAATCCAGAAGACATAACTTGAAATTCTCAGCCTTTACCAGTTGTAAAGGCTATTTATGGACCTTTGTATCATAAGAATGGAGATACCTGTGAAGCAGATTATGGAAGACATAGGAGAAATGAGTTAATTTCTTATTAAGCCTTCTGTCAAAGGAAGGACATTTGTACCTTACCTGAAATATCTTAAAAACTAAAAAGGGTCAAAATTTAATAAGAGTAAAAGGATCAGGAGGAGAGATGTATAAATCTGGCAGTTTCATTCTGCTTCTTCTTGGATAGCAATTTTTCTTATGGAAAAATGGAAGACTGGACATTTCTACCTCTCTAAAATTCTAGCACTTTCAATATCTTTAACCACCTGGCTAAAGAGACGAAGAGACCATTGGATCCTCAGTACCAATAGTAATAATACAGCAAGTAATACAGATTGTTTTTATACAGACCTCAGCCTATGATCCACGTTTCATCTCTGGAGTAGCATTTCTTCCTAATGGTAACATCAACAATCAGACAGGCTGACAACTGAAGCAATTCGGAATCTTCCCTTGATCTTTAGGCAAGTGCCATTCTTTAATGGACAAGGTCATGCTCCTTCCTGTCCCTGTCCCTCCCCTTTAATAGCAACTGCTTGCAGGGATGACCCTTTTTGATAACGGAGTCAGAGAGGTCAAAAGCCAGTACTAATTGCCGTCCCTTAAGATCTCTGGCTGCCTTTTTTTGTATTTCAAATATATGACCTCCAGAGGTGTTGGAAATACAGCCTTTGGTAACAATACAATTGTATTGAGTTTACCTATGGGCACCTGTTGCATTTTCTAGGATTAGCCTTGTACATACAGCTCTAAAGTGCACAATTAAATACTTACAGCAGTATGATTAATGCAAAAGAGTTTTGCAGCAGCCAAAATTCCTTTTAGCATTATTTATGGCAGTTGAAGGTTCCATGGAGTTCAATTCCTATTTCTCTTAGCTCTCAGTGTATATGTTTCTATGTCTCTGTACCTGTATACATGCACAGAGAGGGAATACTTATTGTACTCTATTCTATTGTACCATGGTTTACTTTATGACTGAAACATTGTTTTCTTAGAGTCGATTGGGACTGAAGCTCAAACAGGTTTCTTATATGGAAACACTCCCACAGGTTCAGAAAAGAAAATGGCAACCAAAAGAATCAAATATGAGACTATATGATAAAATAGCTTCTCTTTTCTCTTTTTCCATGGAATTCTATTTTGAAATCATGTTTAAAATAAATGGCAGTGAAAAGGAATCCACATTACATTGCAATGACATAAAAAAGCATATTGGTGGCTTAATTAATTGTTCAAGATAGTTCCCCACAAAAGACTGGAAATATTTATTTGAATCATATTCTTTGTTTCTTATCTATTTCCCAACAGGAACACTGTGAAGTAGGAGGCAGCATGACAGACCTTCTCTGCCAAAAATAACACATATAGACAAAAAACCCCAAAGAAATAAAAATAATCAAGCTTTTTTCCCACAGGGGAAACTAGTTAATGTTAATGCAATATTAAGTTTCATAGAGAATTTTCCACAATTTCAAAATTTTTGATTGCACAGAATTTTTTTAATACTTAATTTTTCTGTTATTATTTTAGTGTTTTCCTCTTTGTTTTTTTCTTCTTTTTCATGTGCATTGTATAGTTTAATTTTTTATAGATATATACCTTCTTTTACAAATACTCTAAACGAAATTACATTGGATAGCTTTGTTCTTTATGTTGTTGATTGTCTCATATGTCTTCTCTAGTTATTTGTATATTTTAGATTATAGATTAGATGAAGGTAAGCCCTCCCTCTTTTTACCAATCTAGGATCAGTAGGTATGGTACATAAATGCTTTAAACAAATGAAGGAAATAATGGATAACCCAAAATGGGAGTCATTTTTCTTATGAATATCAGCAAAATACTGACCAAAGACTTTGTCCTTTACCGCTTACCCTGGGAATAAAATGTTTACATAATGCTGTATTTTAAAATAACAGCATTGGTGCATTGCTGAGCAGGGCTGACAACTATAGTAAAGATTTTTGGCTTTCTTGAGTACTTCCTCTTCTGAATTCACCTAAGCAATATCATTTTGATCTCTGTAAACAAAATTAAATATTTCAGTGGCATTAAGCCTGAACAATGAAAATGAGTGATCTGGCCGTAGCCTTTGTTGGCTTTATTATGACAAGCACTACGGCAGCTGGTCTGTCAGTCACACCATGGGAAGCAGGAATTTTGATGGCTGATTTTGCCACTGGGAATAATTAACTTTTGATTAGCAGGGTCAACAAGGACAGAAAGAGTGTAAAACAATAGGTGAGAAAAGGGGAAAGGATCTTGTAGAGAGTTGTCAGCTCCAGATTATGTATGTGCAAGCTTCACATTTCTGGAAGCTGGATAGTTTTTTTTAAAAAAAACAAAAACCAAAATTGTAATTAAAATTGCTCCACTTTTTAAAGGTCAGGATGTTTATTAGTTTGAAAAAGATCAAGAACAGCTAAGGCTATAAAAGAAAATGTCAAATAATGATAGGACGTAAAAGAAATGGAAGAAAGATTCATATACTCCAGTCCAATTGCTGTCAGTATTGCCAAGACACTTCTGATTTTTAGAACATACGTTTTCATCTTTGTGACAAAATGATTTATAACATTGAGAGTTTTCTGTGAAATTGGGAATAGCATGGTTCACAGGCTTAAAAATATCATTTGGTTAATAATATCATTAAAATGTGCTTTAAAAGGCAATCAGGTTTACAAAATATATAATGGAGGGCTAATGGAGTAGCAAAGAGTAACTGAGGGCCGAGAAGAGAGTTTAAGTAGAAAAAAAAAGATTACAGACTACTTACTAGAGGCAGAATCTAACTGGCATTTGCACTGATTAATAAAAGAGCTTTATCTCAAAGCAATATCATAGCACCTATTCTAGATACCTTTCGTACAGGAAGTCAATTATGTTTTCTCTGTTCAGAATTATACAGCTATATGCATTATTGGAATCCATTTTCCCCTAAGGCAATAAGGGCAGATGATGGGGCAAAGGGCAAGACTTCGAACCTTCAAATATTGTCAGCCTGTGTTGGAGTTAAGATAATGAGTTAGATGGATCATTCTCTCAACTGAGTTCCTGAGTTTCCCTCATGGACAGATGTAAACCTCATTAGAAAAGATACTATTACAGATAATCCTTTGCTTAATGAAGATAATTGGAATTTCCATCACTAAGTCATGTGATCATAAAGTGTGATATCATGTGACTGCATTGCTTAGCGATGGCAATCCCAGAAGTCCCCATTGCCATTAAATAAAAATTGTGGATCATTAACCAAGAACCTCATATGACAGTGACTTTAACTTTTTTTTTACTCAGCTCTCCTCTCTTTCTGACTTTCCTGGACTTCCAGAGGAATTCATGGATTCAGCAATGGCGGATACAGAGCAATGGCTTCAATCCAGTCAATGGCTTGTCTAGTTTCAAAATCAATTTCAACTTTGAGCCCAATGGATATATTGGGCTAAAAAGGCTTTGCGTGGAACCATTATATACCCTACTAGTTTTTATTAGAATTGGATGGAATTTGCTCTATGGTTAGATATTCAGAAAGATAAATTTGGTAGGGGAAAAAAAGGAGCAATTTGGGTTATGTGAATGCAATTGAAATAAATATTTACTTCTGCTCCATCCATATTACACAGCAGCATATCAAGGTAAATCTTCACATAGACACATAGACACAGGCAAAAAGACAACATTCAGAGTTTAAAAAAATTAATTTGAAGGTACATTTTTATTTGCTATAATTTACTAAAGGTTGATGGATCATAAATACATAAGATTAGGCATAATGGAGAGTTTGGATAAAATTTCACAAGATAAATTAATACCATTAGGTGCTTCCATCCTGGGATTTTTCCACTATGCATCTATGTGCAGATCATTATCCTGCACATTATCCTGGATCATTTATACCAATGACTAATAATTGGAACCATATGTAAGGCTTTCTTTCACCTAGACCTTCCTTTCTAGATGTCAATTCTTGCTACCTTGTTATTGAATAAATGAGGTCCATAGTGCCTCAGAATTCCCTTCTGTTATTATAACTAATTTATTTATTAATTTAAAGGATTTCTAGGTTTTGACTGAAGGTATTTATTATTGAATGCACTAAATGCCACCAAGATCCTGAAATATTCCAGTTTCTCGGATGATTTCAAAATAATATAGTGGTTGGTCAGCCCAACATCTGGTATAGCAAACAAATGAAGAGCAAAGTATTTCCAGATATCGTGTTTTTAGGAACACTGAACATGTCAGCAGCTTATTATTCATTATAAAACTGAATATTTAATATGGTGTTGATGTTGCATGCTACGCAGAATTTTTGGGATTGGGGTAGGATACAAGGACAAACAAATAATCAAACAAGTGGGAGACAGTAAAAAAAATATCAAGGTACTTGTCTCAATGATGAGACAATGATATAGTAGTCTCAATCCATTATACGTGCATGTAAGGTTGATGTACATATAAAGGGATGGGCCTTTTGTTGTGCCACTGTGATCACCATATTGACTTGATTCCTCTACAGGCAGAACTGATACATGATGCTGCTCAATCTTGTGCCAATGGTTCAATGATCATGAATATCCTCTGATACCCTTGTCATCAGGCATTGGTTTTTTTTTCATTTATGGATCTAAGCAGATTCATGTTATACAGTAACTGTTCCATTCTTTTGGAACTGTTCCATTCTTTTACTTTTTTTCAATAAACTGTAAGCACAGTTAAGGCATAATTTGATACCTAATTGAAAGGAGAATTTACAAAATGTGTATCAGTCAGAAAAGCTTAGATCATAACCCAATTCCAAAGGCCTCTCCTTTATTGTATGAAGATTTTCTCAACCTCACTCTGATCTGATCCAGATCTCGAGTATACATACCCTGTGGGCTCTGGATTGTTAGTATTTCTTTTTAAGAATCAGTTAATAAATTTTAAAAAAATCTCTTCTTACTCTTGTGGATGAGTGTGTGCCTTCCTCAATTCAGGTCCTCTACCAGAGGGAGTGATGATTCTGCACAGTATCACAGCTGTTCCTAGCACTGCACTCTTCTGGACAGAGACCTCTGATGTTGTTCCTGGAATCTGTTGGATCCATTCTCCCAGTTTAGGCATCATGGCCCCAAATACTCCTATCATCACTGGAACCCCTTTGGCCTTCACTTTCCACAGTTTCTATAGTTCTCCTTCAGGCCTGGTACTTCTCAAGTTTCTCAAACTCCTTTTTCTTGATGTAGCTACTATCACTTAGCATTGCTACATCTTCCCCACTCTTCTGGTTCTTGTCTACTACTACGATGACTGGTTGACTGGCCACTACTTGCCTGTCTATCTGGACCAAATGTTCCACATAAAATTAGCCCTGCTATTCTTCAGGACCTTTTGTGGAATTTCCCATCTGGACTTGGGAGGGTCTAGCCCACGGGTGTCAAACTCGCCACGTCACGTGACATGTTGCGACATATCACGACTTTTTTTTTGCATTGCCGGAGCTGGGGTGGGTGCAGCCTCCACATGATGCAACCGGCCCGCGGGCCGGCAGTTTGACACCCCTGATCTAGCCCATACACTGTTCAGATGTTCTTATACACAATGCCAGCCGCTTGGTTGGGCAGTTCAGTGTAAGCTGTTCCTGCCTGCATCTTATACCCTGCTACTATTGTTAGACTCTTTCTGAGGCCTCCCTGCACAATCTGCATTTCAGATCCCGTCTAGTGTGATAGATCCTTGTTTCTATGGCTCTTAGTGCCTGTTCTTGTGCTGCTATGTGCCTTAGTGCTGTCGTTTAATCTAGCCCTTTCCAGTCACTGGTAGGATTCACAATGTTAGCCAAACTATCTGTCAATATCAATTATATTACAACTAATTTGACATTTAGGTAGTAGGGCCATGGAACACGTCAATAAAAAAAACTTCAAGTGCCATTGCCAGTTACAATAGAGAATGTTGCATTAGAATGGAAAATGACTCGAAGCAGTTTCAGTTGTCCATATGCCTATATCAGTGATGGCGAACCTTTTAGAGACCGAGTGTCCAAACTGCAACCCCAAACCCACTTATTTATCGCCGGGTGCCAGGTGGGCGTGGCCCACTGGGTGGGCGTCACTGTGGTGGTCATGGCAGATTGGGTGGGTGTGGCCAAGATGGGCATAATCACCTCGATGTTGCTCATGGGGAGGGATGTCTGTGGGGGTCGGGCAGGGTTGGGGGAGATCCAGGGGGTCTCTGGCAGGTGGGGCGGTGGGCAAGAGGCCCACCACTGGCCTATATCATAGTGAGGATCAGCTGGAACACATTAAACTAAATCATATTTAATCCTGTATAGATCCAGAAAAAGGTCAATATGCTGGATGTACTCTCATAACATGCTAAACTAAAAGAAGCTTGATTACAGTATGTCACAGGTGATCTTTAATGTTGCTTAAATGTTACCTGAATCTGAAAGTTCATTATTCTGGATTTTGACAAATTGGATTTTTATTTACAGTTTGTCACAAGTTACAAATGCCTGTTTCTGAAAACTCAGAATGGTATCCATTTCGAGATGTAACAATGTGATAAATCATAAAAGTTGATTAAATAGCCATATTTGATGGGGAAAGGTGGAAAATGGCAACATATTATCTGAACTTTTTTTAGAGGATATTGTACAAATGCAGTCATTATTTTATTAGAATTTCATCATACAACATTTTTTGAATAATCTGTAGCTGTAGATAACATAGGTGTATCAAAAGAGCTTTAATCTAATTTTAGTCCATCTTTTTATCCAGACTGGTGTCCTTGGGATGACCAAATTTACAAAATTTACAAAACCCAAATTTGCAAGCTTGGTAACAATAGCTATTTCAGTGGGTACTGAGATAGTTGAAGACTTCTTAAGGTAAAATTGATTCTAACTAGAAAATACTACAAATTCTTTCTCATTGCTTGATCTTAGACAGATGCCCATATAAAAGCATGTAGCTGACAAAAACTATCTTCTAGTCAGGTCTGCTATTCTCATCATCTGTTTTGAGTTAAACATCAAACACAGCCACATCATTCTTTGTTACATTCAAATCTTTAACAGTGAGCCCTTGTTCAAGAAGAGGCAAGCCGTTCCTGACCAAAGCACACTGGGATGAGTAAATAAATGATTATATTTATGCACTATGTACTTATTTAGAACACAGAATAATAGGATTGGAAGGGACCTTGGAGGTCTTCTAGTCCAATTCTCTACCCATGGCAGGAGACCCTATACTATTCCGGACAAATAGCTGTCCAGTCTTTTCTTGAAAACCTGCAGTGATGGAGCACCCACAATTTCTGGAGACAAAGCCATTCCGCTGATTAATTGTTCTGTCAGGAAATATCTCCTTAGTTGTAGATTGGGTCTCTCTTTGATAAGTTTCCATCTGTTACTTCTTGTCCTGCCCTCAGGTGCTTTGGAGAATAAGTTGACCCCCTCTTCTTGGTGACAACCCCTCAAGTACTGAAGGCTGCTATCATATCACCTCCAAGTCCTTCTCTTCATTAGATTAGACATACTTATTTCCCTCAATTGTTCATCATATGGTTTAGTCTCCAGATCCCTTATTCCAGGGGTGTCAAACTGCCGGCCCATGGGCTGGATCCGTCATGCCGAAACCATGCCCACCCCATTGCCAGCAATGGAAAAAAAAGTCCTGATATGTTGCGACACGTCACGTGACGTTGCGAGTTTGACACCCCTGCCTTATTCTCTTTGTTGCTCTTCTCTGCACTCATTCTAGGGTCTCAACATCTTTTTTTGCATTGTGGTGACTGGTATTGGATGCAGTATTCCAACTCTAGCTAAATCATGAAGTAACCTAGAAAATAAAAGAGGACTGCTATTATATAATGGAGGGAGGGGAGAAGAAAGTTGCCCCAGTTGGGAAGATTTTGGAAGGCATTCAAATGTGCACATTTAGAATGGGATTGATCTTCTCAGGAACCACCAGAAGCAAACAATTCCAGAGGACCTTTTTCCCTCTGAGAAGAAACAGTGGCTGCGTATATATCACCTTAACTAATGGGGAAATGTGCAGATTTATTCCATACATCTTAATGACAATTTGTAACAAATACAACATTATTTCTTATAAGCAGTCATGGTGTAGTACTGCAAGTAAAATGCCAGCTGGTTTATTGAAATCTTTCCATTACAACACCTCTTCACCCTGTCCCAGCCTCTAATTACACTTGAAATTATTGCAGTGAAGTTCTAGCATTATTAAGCACTCCAAAACCCTTTCATATTTCTTGATATGGCTGGTATTTGAAGTTAAAGACTAAATTACAATTTCCCATAATCTCTAACAGTCATCACCTTTGTTGGTAAATGTTAAAAGTGTTTCCATGTGGCTGGCAGAATTGGCTTATATGCCATAAAATGCCTTCTCAATTGACACAAAGCTACAAATTACAGTCCTACATTGTACAGCTTAAGTGGTCCTTTCGTTTAATTGACTTCACAGGCAATTATATTTTCAATTCAAGATTGCAGATTGTTTAAAAATATAAGTGCTTTTAAACTTTACTGGGCCAGAGTCACTATTTTTAGAGATCCAAGGACATACATTTTTTTTTCTGCACTAAAATCAAGTAGTTCATGGAGATAGGGCTAATTTTCCGAAACCCTTCAGCAATATTATTATTTTAAGTTGCATTATCATTGGCTTCATCTTGGCTATTTAAAAAATCCCAGTGGGAATTCAAAACACAAAATGGAGCCTTGTGACTTGGGGGATATTACAAAACACAAATACACATTTTCTCTGGAGGTTCTTTTATTCTGTATCAGAAAACCTGGATAATCTTCCACAACTTTTTATCTTCCAGATAGTGAACTATAGTTCCATCAAACTCCAGGCAGCTAGTCACTGAATTGAATGTTAAACATCACTAGCTGTGATGCCCCTTTGAGTCTCCAGGAACACTGTCTGTAAACAGACAAAATGGTGGCAACATAGGAGCAGGGGCTTCACTTGCAATGCAATTACTGATATTTTGTCCTTTTTCAAACATATTACAATTCCCACCCACCCCCCACCCCGGCAAATGAATGATGGTGGTCTCTATGCAGAACCGAGAGGAAATGTACTTCTAATCCACAACAGTATATATATTAATTGCCTTTTTTCCATGAATTTTTGAATAAACTGCAATTTCCTGCCTTGATTAAATTATTGAACTATCATTTGGTTTTACAAGAATGCATCCTCTGCAGTTTGAATTCATAAAGCATAGCTTGCACAGCACAGTGCTTATATTCCTACAATGTCAAAATCTAAGAAGTCATATTACAATTCAATAGTCTATAACAAAAGAAAGCAGTCAAGTATGTTGGGATTCCCCCTTTGCTTTTTCAGAGAAATAGAATTGTTTTGTAATTAATTGTTCAGTTCTGTTCCATAATGAGCAAAAATGTTCAAATGTTGACTGACCAACATGTAATGTTGAACCATAAAAATTGTTTTGTTTTTCTGTTATGTTTGAACAAGGTCACATAGCTTGTTCCATATAACATAGTTTTTAATTACATTATCTGTGAATTTGGCCAGTGGATCAAATCACAGAAGCCCACTGTGTTATGCAGAAGACCCCCAGAAAATGAGGGGGAATGAATCAAGGTTTACAGTTTTCCATTAACTTTTCATTTTATACAAATTTTGCTCAGCCCAGCAAAATAACTTCAAACTGAATTAAGAACTAAAGAAGTTATCGGAATGCTAGCATTTGATGTGCTGTACTAAGCTACAAGCCACCACATAGATTCCAAGGCACTTTGACTCTCCTATAAAGAAATTATTTGTTGGATAACTGAAAACACCTGGGTGCATAGCATTTCCTGCTGCAGTTCAGCCTTATTTCCTCAGATAGGAAAAAAAAAAGGTGAAAGCAAGCACCCATCAAAATAAGTTGCCAATGCATTGTAGCAATGATAGTATTTTCAAAATTAAATTCTAATCTCCTCATGATTTGTTCTAAGTTACTTTTATTCAAACCATTCATCTGCCCCACCTTTTGTGTTTTCAGAATTCTTGTGTAGAACTCCATAATTATTAACATCAGTTTGCCAGTCTACCATTTCTGTGATCAGAAATGTGAACCAAAACTATCGGTTTTGCTTGCTTGAATAATTGTACTGTATTGTGACTTTCTCTAAAGTTATTTAATACCAAAGTTGTAAACATTTTCCTCTGCTCATCAATATTCATGGAAAGGATAAGGGGGAAGAAAATAGCTCTCTGAGTGGAGAGGCAGTTGCTTCATACTGCTTACTGGACAGGGTTACACGCCCCCATACTGAGCCTGTGTACAATTTGGGGTGCTTCTGGATGCAGAGCTCCTAGTTGAGGAGCAGGTGGCAGCTAGGGGCCATTTGCACAGGTGCATCTTTTGTGCCAATTGTGCCCATTCCTGGACTAAGAGACCTTGCTCACCATCGCTCATACCTTAGTACGTTCCAGCTGAATTACAGCTCCATGCAGGCTTTCCCTTGAAAACCATTCACAAGTATTGATGAACTGATGAACTGATCCAGTCATGCACACATTTTCTTCTTTTAGAAAAAAGAATGTTCAGTTTAGTAGCAATGCCCACGTTGCAGTTTTTAAATTTTGTTCCAACAGTCTCTTTAATTTTTTCCATTTCATCACCTAGACACAAATCAGAAGTTGAACTTATTGTGAAGGGTTTCTCCAGTCAGTGATAAATGAAAGGCATCAGCCAGTGTCATCCACGTAAATTGGAACAGCCAGATCATGATGCATGATTTGAGTACAGTACACAGTAGCTTTCAATTAGTGATGTCTTTGGCTGTTTCTCCACATTGTTCTGTTTTCTTATGCTTTTGCTTTTTTGTTCCTTTTTACTTCCTATAAAGCAAATTGTATCCTTAATTCAAATACTATAACTGAAAGGTTCCTCGTATACATTTAATTTTTGTTTCAGGTGGTTTTGTACAAATAGAGTTAACATAATAATGAACCTTTCACTTAAATGATTTCTTCTTCATCACAACATTCTTGTCTTATTTTAAATACAAAGAAACACCCTTTTCTTTGTTACACTACAACCAAAATTTTGGCAATTTATGGAGAAGTCTGGAAAAAAAATAAACTAGTGCTAAGGAACAAAATTGAAGCACTTGCTTTTATATCACTTTTAAGAAAATCCATACAGTGCATGAAACCTAGCAAGTAATTATTGAAAGTCTTACTATATTTCTAATATCCAACTAGTTGGGATTATGAATTTCTTTTGTGGGCAATATTACACTCTAGTTTATTCTATGTATTTTTAAAATCTGTTGTATGGAGTCTCCTGCTTGAGCAGGAGGTTAGAATAGAAGACCTCCAAGGTCTTTTCCAACTCTGTTATTGTTATTTAAGGGGAATTTTTTCCCCCCTAATGATATATGCAAGTGTGCACAGTGCCCTCTGCTGGTTGAACATAAGAACTGCACCGTTTCTGCTAGCATTTCCCCTTTCAGGACAAAGGAAATTCTTTTACATTTCATAACATATTGTATATTGCATTTATTTTGAAACATATATTGTTACTTTGTATAGTTGTAATATCCAATTCACATTTAGTACCAACTCTTTTTTACCCTTTGTATCCTGTATCTTTTATTTTGATTTAATTAGTGAGTTCATTTATATTCTGCCCATTCTCAACCTGCAAGCTGACCCATAATGGATAATAACAGAATACGTTACGTAATTAAAAAAAGAAAACATAGTTTTATATTTATTTATTAGTCTATCTCAGTGGTTCTCAACCTTTTTAATGCCGCGACCCCCAACCGGTCGTAAGTCGAGGACTAAACCGGTCATAAGTCGAGGACTAAACCGGTCGTAAGTCGAGGACTACCCAACCGGTCGTAAGTCTAGGACTTTCCCTGCCCGGGAGCGCTGCGCATGCGTGGGTCCACCCCCTGTGCCGGCCGAGGCGTAGCTGGCAAGCGGCAGAGACGGAGCAGGCCGACCACCAGCTGGCCCAGCCCAAGGGAGGTAAGGCACCCGCCGGAAAAGGGGAAAAAAATGGTGGACAGTCTTGCTTGGCGACCCCCGTGAAATGGTCGATCGACCCCAAATGAGGTCGCAACCCATAGGTTGAGAACCGCTGATCTAAAACTATAAGCAAGCACAACAATTAAATCAAACATAAAACAAGACATAATTTTTAAAACATAACTAAGAGCCTGATTTGTTTCTTCTTAATATGTTAATAGGATAAAGAAGGTCCATTTCACTGAAGTGTTTGGCTATGCACAAAAAGGGTTATATGACTAATCTTCCATCAGAGCTGGGGGCTAGGGAAGCTATCAGAATTGGCAGGAGAACCCTAGTACCATCTTCTTTAATTGCATGGAACTTATATTCGATTACTACATGGGCTGGTGGGGGGGGAATGTCTCACTTCTAAACACATCATGTCCCTATCATGCTTTTCTCTCCTTATTTGGAATATCCACACCTTTCTTCTCTTTTTGTCAGTTTGTTCTTTATAACTCTTAGAGCGTTATTATCACATCTAACTGCCTTCAGGACTCTATTCAAAACTTTCTTCATTATCTTCCAATCCACTGATACTTCCAGTACAGGATGTTTCTTTTCCTTAAATGGTGGGTTGTGGTGGGGGGTTTTTTAGTCCCTCATTTGCTTGGCCTTTTTTTCTGATGATGATGATGATGATGCTTGTTCCTCCAAGCCTAATCAATCAATAGACTCTTAATGGACTTTATTCTTTGTTGCAAGTTGCTATAAATGAAGTCCTGAAAGTATCCATGGCTCCATGCTATAAGTTTTTATTTCTTGAGTATTATTATCTTCTGCATTCTCATTCAATGACAGGAACTGCCTGCTTTATATGTGGAAAGATGCAGTCATGGCCACCTAAAAGCACTTGAAAGTCTTACCAGATTAGAAACATTCACATTTAAACAGAATGATCAGTATTTATACATGTTTCAGCTAGATAGGTATAAAATTGGATTTTTAAACTATTTACAATTTAATATTAAGACAACTTTAGGATATGCTCATTTATTGCAATAGTAGCAATGTGAATCTAAACTCAGAATCTTGATATTGTGCTCTGTCCTCGGGTTTTTGCAAATGTTACATCAACTAAATAGGTCAGAGCCATTTATTCTCTGTCTCTGAACTTTTGTTGCTGATCCCAAACACACTGATGCTGTGGCAGGAAGAAACCCTAGAGGGAATGAAACAAACTGGTTCTACAAAATATCACTGCCACTAAACATGGCTTTTATGAACCAGTGCTAATGCCCTGAAATTTGGACAGCTGTTCATGAGGTCCAATTTTGAAAGAGAACTCCTGGAATTAATTAAGAGCCTGGGAAGCAGAATTCTCCAGAAAACAGGGCAGGATGCATCATAGCAAAACCACGCCCACCCCATCGCCGGCAATGGCAAAAAAGTCGCAATATGTCACAACACATCACGTGACGTTGCGAGTTTGACACCCCTGGGCTAGATCATTCAGGAAATAAAATATGCTGAAAATCTGCAGCAGAGGGAGAATGCATACATGTGCTCTGACTTCAAACTTTTCCCAGTGATGTACTTTAGCTTCCACCATCTTCTGAATCTCACTTTTTTAGGTGGGAGGTGACCAGCCATCATTTCTTCTTACACTTGCATTTGGGCAATCTTTGCTACTTTAATCATCCTTAAGAACCATGAGCTAGGAACTTTAGGAGTGTACGGATGATTATTTGTATATACGTGCAACCATTAAATGCAAATAAATACGGTATTTAAAAGAATCGTGTTTTCCTCTTACGACTATTTCATGTGATGCATGAATGACAAATATATTTATTAAATGTATATGCTGGGAACAAGGGGCAGTAATCACAACCATATAAAATTTTCTGATACAGAGATAACCTTAGGTTGTGAATATCATTTCAGTACAGGTTGACCATAAGGCCAGGCACAAGGATTTGCTTTATGCAGAGCACTGATTGGTATGGATCTGAATCAAGTTGATGAACAATGAAATAATGAACATATTTTTTGTTCTGAGTCTTGCCTACCCTTGAATCTGCTTAGAACAGGACAATAAAATACATCATTACCAGCCCTTCCTAATCAATACACTCACCTTCATATTTACCTCATTGAAAAGGGGCTGTGATTGTGAATATCTCTGGACACGAGAAACACAAGAAAGGGGCAGGTAAATAGCTGCTGATTATGTACTATTATGTTCAGGAACTGATTTGTTCACTGGATACACAAATCCTAGATAACAGAAGGAGAGTTGATTGGTCCAACAGGGAGGTCCCATATAATAAGCTAACAATTTTGCATTTTATTTATTTTTACCACATGTAGCCTGCAGTCTGGCTCCTTTTTATCTTTCTGTTCACTCAGTGCTGGGAAATCATCTGTTTCAAACTTTTTAAAAAACTGTTGCCAATGCATCAATTTACAAAGACGTTTAACTCTTATTTATATTCAAGCACAATTTAACCTTGATTGTAAGAAAAATCATAAATTTTCTCTCTAGTGAAGCATTCAAAAATACAAAAACAAAACTCACGCAGCTGAGTTTATGTATTTCTATGTATTTTCATTTCTATTTATGGATCAAATGACTGTATCTCATTTCTAACTTTAGAAAAATTTAGACATTTGATGGATTAAAATACGAGCCTTAGCAAGTTCTACTTTTGAACAGTAAAGCCAAAGCTTAAAATTTTCTATTTGAAAATGTTTGAAGATTGTAATTCAAGTTTAATGACATTAGTTTAATGTAATTAAGCATAGCTATATTCTATTAAAATGTTGACGAGGGATAATCTTAAGCCAATTTACGCATAATTAAAATAAATAATATCGTTTCATACTTAGAAGTATCGATAACATCCAGAAAGGCTATGGATAAGGAATTCTACTATTTGTTTATGGGTATGAAATGAAATATAAGAATCATGTTCAAAGTGAGTGATCCAACTAGGATCAGCTTCATTATTTTTATAATATAACTTTGTCACTAGAGAATTCAACTATACTTCTTGAAGATGTGTGACAAAAGAGATACTGGGTCTTATCCACCAACGGAAGAACATATTGTACAGTATCGTAGCTGTAATAATTCAACACGTGTAATACCAAGAATCTAAAAAAAAAGTACTACATTTCTTCTTTTGAATGCTGGTAAATGTATTAGTGATAAGGTAGTCTCCAAATGTCTTCCAAAGATGCAGCATCTTCTTCTGTTCTGACTCAATCAGCATATTTCCCTAATATTATGAATTTGTATCTAACTTTTGAAATAAACAAGACCATTGTTTTCTGGTACATTAATACTATACCTTTTTCTCTTTCTAAAGAGAAGTGAGGTAATCAACTTTTTCATTTTTAAATCAAATTGTGGAAAATATTTGTATTAATATGTTTATTTCTAATTGTTTGTTTGGGAGCTATGGCACTTGATAGCATCTGTTTCAGAATCAATTACTGATCTTCTTTGGTACCATTTTCATGTTGAAATACATATGAACGCTACATATCTTCTATTATATTATTCCTATAGCTGTACCTGGCCACGCGTTGCTGTGGCTCAGTCTGATTAAATGGAAAAGAAAGAAAAGAGAAAGCGAACGTTTGTAATATGTTTAATTTCACAATGCTTGTGGGTTTAATGACTCTGGCGGTTCTCCAAGTTGAGGCAGTTTAATTTTTCCGGCGGCGCAACACATTCCTTTCATTTCTCCATTAAATTTCAGAGCCTTGCAATAAGGACACACTTCAGTCATAGTGCCGATGAGAACATGCCGGCTCAAACTATAATCATCAGCTGGGTTGTACCGGAATGCAAGGCGATTGTAATCGCATGATTGCTGAGCACGGAGTCATGTTTGACGCTGATCTGCTGTTTCTCGTTGACATCTTTCAGCCACTCTCAGCCTGTCGCGTTCATTGTTGAGAACGAAGCAGATCTGAAGCTGCAGAACGCGATCGCCGTGCTCGTAACCGTGCATCCTCAAGTCTGACTGCACGTCGCTCTGCTGCTTCCTCGGCACGTATTTGAGCCATTCTTTGTCTGTTTCGCTCGTTCGCTGATGCCCGTTCTTCCTCAGTTTGATTTGCAATTACTCGTCGCACTGCTTCCGCTCCGCAAGTACGACGACCTAAGTTTGATCTTCTGCGAGGCATTATTTGGATGAACTAAAGTAGATCGATTGCACTGAAAAAGAAGAAAGAAAGTTATAACAAAAACATATAAAATTGCAAAACATTAAAAAAGGAAAAAACACGAACAAAAAAAACCCCCAAACCCCCCCAAAATACTAACGAAATATTTCAATTCAGACGCAGATCAATCGACACAGCTCAATTCCACCGCCAATTGCATTGAAAAATAAGAAAAACAGGTAAAAAAACAAAATGAAAAACAATGAAAAAAAATAAATAAACTATACTCACGAAATGAACGCTATGGTAAACGACACAGCTCAATTCCAACGCAATGTCACACGAAATAATTAAATCAAAATGAAAATAAATCGAAATCTATGAAAATTCAGTTTAACAATGCAATCGGAAACATTGAAATGGAATCGTAAAATCGTAGCGTGTGTTGCTTTTACGTCCAACAGATGGTGCTGTTTTTCAAAAAAAGCATGTTTTTACCTGTCACAGGTGTGACATCTATATAATAGTAGGTATATAAAAACACGCGCGTATTCGAATGCAACGTTGTGTCAAAATTTCAAAGCAATCGGTGAAGAACTTTCGGAGATTTAAGATTTTGAACAAACGAACATTTAAATTTTTATTTATATAGAAGATATTGAGATGCCAAATGGACATAACAGATTCTCTTAGTCAACACTAATGATAAGACTCTAACTTGCATCATTCACATTTTGGTAGCTCAACTGCCACATCTCCCTGTTATCTGTCATCTGAAGCAAATGCATCATTAATTTAATTACTACTTGAAAAAGTGACCAGGCTGCTTGTGATCAAGAGGTGTTATGCAAGTATTCCATCCCTCCTTTCATTTAAGATAAATAAAATAGGAAATCAGACAAAGGTTACAAATAGAAGATGGACTCATTTGCACTCCACATAACGTTCCCTGCATTAGAGATAGTTGTCTGAGATGAACATGGTTTATTCACTGCTAAAAGTATCTACATGGCATCAATATTAAATAATTGAACTTCTATTTTTTATGAATGGTTCTGCTGCTAATTTTACAAACTCCAAAAACTCTTTGGAAAGAATGGAATAGAAATCAAAGTTGTGATTTTGACATAACCATTAATATTGAAATGATTGTATCTCTCTTCTCTTTTGATGCATCTTCATTATTGCTTTGCTGAGCAAACTACCTCATTACATAGGTAGTTTGTAGTTATTTAGTTTAAAAATGTTGCTTACATTTTTCTATAAACATGTTATAGTTCATTGTTGGATTTAAATTATTTGCAGTAGTAAGGGAATCCACATTTTCTATTTTAGGTTACTAATTTCATCTCTTCCCAAATTTACAATCTGTAACAGATTAAAAACTGTAATGAAGACCAAACAAGCATTTTCCTGCAAAGGAAACATTTAATTGAAAAACAAAAAAAATTGCTCTTTCTTTTCATGTAAATGTGCCCACACTATTACATTTCAATAAAATAAATTATATTTTATTTACTGAAATAGACATCCATATTTGTGATGATCGTGGAAGGACCTGTAACCAAGTATGTGGAAGAACGATTAACTGTACTGTAAGAAAGTTCATTATATTCCAGTGTTTCCATTTGTTCTGCTTATTGTGAGGTTCAATTACATGGGGAATGGGGGAGCTATAAAGTTCAGTCCTGGATCCTGAAGTCTGCATGTTTTGATTAATTTTAAAGAAGTAGCGTTCTTCAAGCAATTGTACCAGGGACAAAGGGACAGGCATCAGCAAAGGAGAGGCGCCTTTTTTTCTGCGCAGCAAAAGACGCCAGCGGGTCTCCTCGGGGACAGGAGAGGGCCAGAGGGAGCCTTTCGAGCGAGTTGCCAAGCCGCCGCTCCTTCTACCCCAGGCTCGTCCCGGCAGGCGGCCGTCGAGCCAAGGGAGACCCAGCAGGCGGAACCGCAGGGGGACTTACCGTACCTGCGGTCCCCTCAGCGCGGAGCCCTGGCAGCAGCGCCCCCTCGCCGCTGCCCGCCGTCCACGCCCCCCCCCCCGCTGACCCAGGGAGCCTCCACGGCCGCTCGCCAGCCGAGAGAGGGCAAAGCGGCGGCGGGGCTCTCTGTGCGGGGCCTCCCGCTGGGAGAGAGGCAGGCGGAAAAGGAGGGAGGGGCGCTGCCCAACAACGCGGCGGTGTTCAAAAGGTCGCGGAAGCGAAGGAAGGAAGGGAGGAGGAAAGAAGGAAGGAAGCAGGAAGGGAGAGAGGGAGGAAGAAAGGAAGGGAGAAAAGAAGGAAGGAAGCAGGAAGGGAGGAAGAAAGGAGGAAGGAAGGAAGGTAGGAAGGGAGGGAGGAAGAAAGGAAGGAAGGGAGAAAAGAAGGAAGGAAGCAGGAAGGGAGGAAGAAAGGAGGAAGGAAGGAAGGGAGGAAGGGAGGGAGG
>NW_015386640.1:280681-327457 GCF_001527695.2 Protobothrops mucrosquamatus | reverse complement strand
TTGCCCGAGGCGGCGGAGGAGGAGGGGATGTGACGAGCTGCTGCGCGCTGTGCATTGTGGGACGCCCTGCACGTTCGGCCGAATCGTTCCAGTTCATGCGCGACGGAGCTCAGAAGGAAGCGGGAGACGCCGGGGGACATATTGCTGCTGCTGCTGCTGCCGCCGCCGCGTTGTAAGTGACCCACGCCGCGTTTCTTAACCGGAGCCTCCAGGACGCGAACGCTGCCAGGCGTGGGGCTTGTCCTTTGTATGCCCACCGCTCTTCTCCCGGTCGCTTGGGAAGGTGGGGCTGGGAACGGCTGGGTCTTCGCTCCCTTTCTCTCCCCGTTGCAGCACCGAAGGTGGCCGTTTTGCAGGCAGCACAACCTGTCTTGCCTGCCCGGGAGTCGCCGTCGAGTTAAGCTCTTGGGCGATCTTTGGGAGAGCCCAGCCGCGACTTTTTTTTTTGGCAACTGTGATCTCGGTAGTGGGGGCTGGGGCATAGGAGAGAAAAGATCCCTCTCTGTCCGCCTGAAAACGGGATCGACAGGGTTAAAGGGAGAGCTGGAAGACTTCTCCGCTGTGCCCTTAAAAGAGAACCAAGAAATAAACTCTCTCTTCCCTCGCAGGGTCGTTGCATCTGTTCTCATTTTGACTTCATCTCGAGCTACTACGGGTAGGATTGGGAAGCGATCCGCAAATCCCGAGGAAACAAGCTCCGTTGCACCATAATGTTAAACAGTTAAAAAAAATATGGTTTGGCTTGCTCCAGTAACGTTTCTCCTTCCCTCCCTCCGACCGTCCTTCACTTTCCTCTTTCATCTCATCCAGGTCATTGGACACGAACAGATAATGAACAGGGATTGCAAATAGAAATGCTGGGGGGGTTAATGGGGGTCATGTTCCCTGTTTCAGGGCAAAGGATGCTGCTGGCCCCAAGTTATTGGCTCAAAAGAAGCTTTTTAAACTGTATTATCAAAGGGATGGCTGAAATAATATGAGAGAAAATACCATGTCAGGAAAGAGGGGGGGAAAACTCAAAACACACCTCTAGAGGGTATTTTAGAAATCTGAACCAAAGCTATGATAATGAAGCTGCAAGATTTATCCTGTCTTCTGGAGCAGTGAACCATAAGAAAATGAATAATGAATGTGCTAAAAGGTTTTATAATTCTTGGATTATGATATGGTTGTCCCAAACAACTTTGGGACTTTAGAAGAAGGTGAATTGGGGAAATAAAAATTAAGAATCAAAGCCAGTCATAGCACATCCAAGAGAATAAAGTCCAAATTGAGGTAGTTCTGCTTGTTTACATATGGTCCACTGTCGTTAATAAGATACTGTTTGAATATGTTCAAAGTATGAAGCACACTTCTTACTGATTAGGATATTTCTCTGAAGTGTACATGCATGAAATTTTAAACTTACTTCCTGACAAGCGTGTGTTGTCATTTTCTCTTTTGGGGACCAAATTGTACCTTGACTTAATTCGTAACTCCATATGTAGATTTTTGCAATGTCGAGTTGTATCAGTTTTTTCAGGATCTGAGATTTTGTTCATCTCACTAGAGTATTAATATTTATGCGTTACGCCTATTGTGAGAATGTCACTTAGCAACAGGTGTATGGGGATTACTCTAGCTTACATGCTTCTGCTTCTGTTTCTCAGGGTTTGAAAATAACAAGCCCCAAAGTTAGTCATTCTTTCATTCAAACAAGAAATGCCTGGGTGGGTGAAGAGAGATCTATAGTAGGACTCTGTATACTTTAGATTTGATTTCATAATAGCCATTTGGAGCATACAGAGGAGTAAATATAGATCTGTGTGTAAGTTTTTGAAGCAGCTGCGTTTTCTTTTGGTATTGCATGGCTGTTCTCTGTAAACTGCTATATGAACCCTGGAAAAGAGGTGACTACTTTAAAGAGTTGTTATAGGTATTACATTAATGCACCCTCATAATCCAAAGCAGTGTTTTGGAATCATATCCAAAACATTTCATAATCCTAATATTTAAGACAGTCAGAAACCAGAATAGCAGTTACTGATGTCTGAGAATACATTAATTTACTAAGAAATTTCTGTTGTGGGCTTATAGTATATTTTGTTCTTGACACATATTCACCAATTTTCTTCTTTGACTAAATCTTTAGATTTAACTAAAACTATGTTTTTCTTTCTCTCTCTAACCAGATTCTAAAATAAGAAATGTGCATTAATGTCTATACTTTGTGTCCATTTAAAATCTTAATTATAAGTATTGATTATTATCAACTACTGTATATATTTCAACTGTTTCTGCTATAGCTTTACACTAGTGTAATTGAGAACAGAATGTGAATAACTTGTTTCAAGTGACAGTGACAAATTTGGAGTTTGCATCTGAATGCAGTACATAGTCTTTGATTAGGGAATATACCCGCAGTTCAGTTGTAGAGTCATTGAAATTTAAGACATACAGTTTGGAATTCTGCCAGTGGCATTAGTAGACTTTAAAAGAACATAATTGGAAATAAAAGGGTTGTACCATTTAAGAACTGAAATAAAAGTGTGTATGTGCATGTAAGCACCATCCCAGAATATCAGAATGATTCAATAAAAACTACTTGACAAACTTGAGGAGGATGAATGGATATAGAATAACTGTCATTGTGCTCAGCTTTTTCCTGTATTCTATGTATTTATGTTGTCTCATGCTGAGAGTATATGTAAGTAGGATCTCACACTAAAAGAAGTGCATACATAAGTTTTATGACACGGTTACAGAAAAATACAAAAACACTGCAGAATGAGCAAGTAGAGAGCATATACATTGCAACCGTAAATATTGCCAACCACGTCAACGTTTTCTTTTACTTTGCCTCCTTGATTATACTTGGTAATGTTTATTAGCATAATATGTTTTCCCTTCAGCAGAGATAAAATGGAAAGGCCCAGTTCCACTTGTCTGCCTTGTAGGCCAAACCTTTGTTATTCCACCAAATATGCTTTCCTGCCTCCCTGTGTGTGTGTGTGTCATTAATGCTTCATTAATAGCTTCACAAAGCAGATTTATACTAAGCTTTAAAACAAAGATTGTGAGAAGACTGTAAGTACTTACACATTCATTCATTTTTTTTAAAAAAAAAGTTTGTCTAAGTCAGTGCTTCTCAACCTTTTTAATGCCGCGACCCCCCAACCGGTCGTAAGTCGAGGACTAAACCGGTCGTAAGTCGAAGACTTTCCCTGCCCGGGAGCGCCGCACATGCGTGGTTCCGCCCCCTGCGCCGGCCAAGGCGTAGCTGGCAAGCGGCAGAGATGGAGCAGGCCGACCACCAGCTGGCCCAGCTCAAGGAAGGTAAGGCACCCGCCGGAAAAGGGAAAAAATGGCGGACAGCCTTGCTTGGTGACCCCCGTGAAATGGTCGATCGACCCCAAATGGGGTCGCGACCCATAGGTTGAGAACCGCTGGTCTAAGTGCTTTATGTATACACTGTAACAGAATCAATGGCTAGTTTGGGTATCATGTGTAAGTCAGTTCAACCAGGGTTTATTGATTTTAAGAGAAAATAAGATGAGGGTATTTAAACAGATTTGCTTTTGGTTCAGTCTTCTTTAACAAAGAGAATTTATGTTCTATCAGGCAACTGTGAAGAACAGGAATTAAAGTTGAGGTTGACAGAGCCAGAGGTAGAGAATATTTCTTTTGAATGTATTTAAATCTTAGTGCATCCTAGAATACTGAAGGAATGTTGATAGTCTGGCCAAAATGTTATGTATTACCTTTCAGAAACTTGCAGAAGTAAGTACCAGATAAATGGAAAAGTATAAAGCTCTCGGTCTTCAAAATCAGGAAAAAGAGGGAACTTTAAACCTGTAAAGGAATGTGCTGTGTTGCTTACAGGCGCACACTTTTCTTTCAATTCTTAAATGGTGTGCCACTTTAATTTCCAATTGTCTTCTTTTAAAATCTAATACCACTGTTAGAATTCCAAACAAATTGAAGAAAATATGTGGGAAGAAGTAAAGTAAAAAAGACAACTCAGTTCTGGAAAAGGGTAAAGTGTGAGAAAGACACTCAGAATAATCCCACTTTTATTTTGTTCGCTATAAGAGAGGGCAGAGGGAAACTCTGCCAAAGTCTCAAGATTAAGTACAATTTCTCTAATCCTTGCACTGTTTCATGACTTGGCCTACCTCAAAACGTAGATTCATATGAATACTGGGGAAGATTCTAGACCAGATCACAGAGAGATTTATGTGTTGAGCATTTTAAAAGGAACACAAATTAAGAAATTTGCAGATGACTCAATTATTGGGATTATTTTGATGAGTAGAGAAATGGGCTGAAATTGCAAAATAAATATTTAATAAAAACATTCTTAGCTGTTTAAATAAAATGAAATTCTCAGATGTAAGTTACGGGATAATCAGCTTGGTAATAATACTTAGGAAAGATTTCTTGGAACATATAGTGCAGCTGAACATGAGTCAGCAGTATAATGTGGCTGCACGAAAGCAAATGCAATGTGGGAGGCATCAAGAGAATGCTTGATCAGATCCCAGCTTGAATATTGATCGAATATTGAATATTTACAATCTCCAATTGTCTGGAGAAGTTGTGGGATCCCCTTCATTACATAGGTTCAAGTTAAAGCTTGATGCCTGTGTGCTAGGGATGCTTTAATTAAGATTCTTGCTGCACTAAACAAAGGATTGGACTTCATGGTCTAAGAGACCCTTGACTTCTTTCAGTTGACCTGAATCATGGTTGTTTTACACAAAACCCTAAGCTAAATCCAGACCTTATTGTGAAGTACAGTGTGTGAAGCAAGTCTTCACAAAAACTAGGATGCTTTAAAAAGAAAATAGGGAATTTATGAAAAACATGCCAGTGCCTAGCTATTCTGGATATATTTTATATATCTTGTTGTCAGTGACTTGGGACTGAGATCCTGCTATTGTACTCATACTCAGTTTATGACCTTCAGCTTGGTGTCTTGATGGTCACCAAGATTCCTAATAAGATAAGTCTTTTGTTTGATTCAGCAAGGGTAACCGTATGCTCTTAAAGCTTGTTCTTGCTTGATTTTCTCAAGGACACATAAAAAGATGTCAGCAGTGGTGATTACTTTTTGTCAGCATTTCAACAGTTCAAGGAGAAAGATGTGGATAGTTCCAAAGAGATCTGCATCTTCTTTTGAAATAGCCAGTTTATGATGGTCAGACATAGTTTTCCTGTGTCATAATAATTAGTTGGGGCCAAATGTACTGATTCTATAAATAATTTGAATGTTCAGGGTTTATAGGCTTGAATGTTGCTTTGATCTCACTGTCTTAAATATACAGTATAGACCCAGGGGTCTTCAAACTTGGCCCTTTTATGACTTGTGGACTTCAACTCCCAGAATTCCTCAGCCAGGCATGTTGGCTGAGGTATTCTGGGAGTTAAAGTCCACAAGTCATAAAAGGGCCAAGTTTGAAGACCCCTGGTATAGACAAATGATTCTGCATAGAGCTGGAAGTAGAACTTTCTTGAACAGTCGGTAATAGAAAGTTGAGTCTAAATCTATCAAAAATATTTCAAGTTCCACAATTCTGGGTGGAAAGACCGCTTCTAGCGTCATCTCTGTAGCAAGCACTGTGTTTTAAGTGCTGAATAAAGAGGAAGGAAACAGTGAGTAGTATGTACAAGTGTTGTTTTTTTAACACAGCCCCACTTTACATTGAGTAACTTTCTTGATGCTGTTACAAAACTTCTAATGTGTTAATCTGGGATTCTACCCTATCTGTCAATAAAAGTGCAAGAGATAGTATTACACCTTGGAGAAAAAACAAGAAATTCTGAACAGCAGAACTTGATTGGCAGTAGTGTGTTGTAAAAGGAACATCGTTCAGCTGAATACAACAGCAGAGAAATCAATAGATAGGTACACCGTGGTACACAGTGAAGGCCTGAATATAAATCTTAGCTCTTAGTTTGCAGAAATATTTTCTTTCCATAGTCAACTTCACATGCTTCTTANGAGAAAAAACAAGAAATTCTGAACAGCAGAACTTGATTGGCAGTAGTGTGTTGTAAAAGGAACATCGTTCAGCTGAATACAACAGCAGAGAAATCAATAGATAGGTACACCGTGGTACACAGTGAAGGCCTGAATATAAATCTTAGCTCTTAGTTTGCAGAAATATTTTCTTTCCATAGTCAACTTCACATGCTTCTTATGAAGATATCATGTGGTAGCTGCATCCCCTTAATTTCACACTACTAATATGGAGAGCCAGATAAATGAATAAAATGAGTTCTGATGGGCTAGGTTGAAACGGTAGCCATCTGATGGCTATGAATTCACAGTCTGCTGGCTGTTCAAGAAGATGTAAATGTAGTTCTAGTTCGGCTTGGCTTTTATCCAGCCTTAGGAGCTTATTATGTAGTAGCAGTGCCGTATGTAACAAAATCTGACATGTGTATGCAAACAGTCACTGTCCAAATGCATTCCAGGAGAAACAAGCCACTGCCACATAGACATTAAAAATGAACTCGGCTGAAATATGCCCAACTTCTGAGGGCCAGCTGTCAGTCTGTTATTAAGTTAACCTTCTTGCCAAAAATGCTCCAGAAGCTAGCTTTGTCAGTGTGAAATATGTGGCCCAACTTGCTCATTGGTACAGTCTTTATCTCTTAAGATTGTGAGATGATGTAGTGATATGCGAAAGTGGCCTTAGGAGAGGGGTGGAAGAGCTGCAGATTGGACAATCAGTGTGTAAAACTACATCAGCCCAGAGAGGGCATGGGAAACATTTTAGAAGTGTGACCCATCTTTGTTTTCTGGAGACTAAAAGAAAAGGAGGGAAGAAATACTTTTTTGCATGATTTTGTTACTATAGCTTTAAAATAAACATAGAACTATTATTTCTGGTTGTGCTTCTTGTCTGGACTACATTGCAGTGGTGACATCCTTCTAATTGAGCTTGATTTCTGGTGACTTCATGGTCTTGCCATATAGTTTTGTGGCAATAATATTATTTTCTTCAAGATATTTTCCCCAATCTGGCTTGTAGTCTTAGTAATTCATGAGGTATTCAAGTCCTAACCTAGTTAGCTTTTTAAGATCAGTTGCATGCAATCACTAATGGGGATACAACATTGTAACACACCCAATGAAATTGGAGCACTTCTGATTAGATATGACTTTTTCCCCCCAACTTTCAATCTCCTGTCTTCATTTCTGAGCTACCAGCAGAAGTTTAGCATCTTAAGGCTAAGAATATGTAGCCGTGGCTGATTCCCTAAGAATATTATTTGAATTTGACCAAAATGGCTTGTTCCAATTCTGTGATTCTATTGGAAAATGCTAGATTGGACAGCTTTGTGAAAATTGTCACATTGCAGCAATATGTATATTAATTTTAAGAAAATATGTTAAACAATTTAACTTCAGATGGCATCTCAGTTTGTAACTGTTATTAATAAACCAGCCTCTTCTCAATTACTGGTAGATTTTTAAAAAATTAATAGATGTAGCTTTAAAGTTGTTTTAAATGGTTTAGATTGACATTTCAATTCAAAATATGAAAAATATCCATTACTATTATTTTATTTAGAGGTAAATGGTTTTATAATGCTCAATTTCCAGATTGACTGAGGCCTCTATTATTTTTAAAGACTGGTAGAAGACCCAGAATTAACCAGATGTTTTGTTAGTTACATGCCAGTTTTCATTTTTGTTTTAATTCAAAAATGAAAAGAATAATGAGATGGAGTAAAGCTTCTTAACTTTTTTTTCCAATGTTTCCTTAAGTTTCTGAACAATTGTTGCTGCTGTGATAAGATAATATATTTAGTTAGGACTGTCACGATAGCCTCATTTGAAATAATACATCTTTTCTGAAATGTAGACAAATTTTCCTATATGGTGTAAATAAAAGTTTAACTACAATCTGACACTTCAGTCTAGTATGAAAACATTCATAGAAATGGTTAAATATTGGATCAAACTGGATAAACTATTTTATTTGGAGATGCCTGTACTTGTGTTTTGATAGATCTTGGTTGCAAATACACAAAAAACAAAGTGAAATTGAACAAGGTGGGGACAAAAAAGAATGGAGAGCAAGCAAATCAAAAATTCAAAACAGAGATACCATTATTTAAAAATAGAGAAGGAAAAGAAAGATTGAGAAGAACTACTGTGAAATAATTTCATTTGATGTCAGATCAATTTTGCCTGACAAAGGCTAATAAATGCCAACAGGTTCTCCTTTGGTTTATAAAATTTTGTTTATGGAACTGTCTATCTCCACAAAAGCCACAGCACAAAATCAAAAGTGTAAGATTTTGGAAAGTTTTTTTTTTTCTTTAACCACCAGTTCCCAGCAGAACCACAATTTCTGAGCTTGTAAACTACTCCTCTCCATGGAACTTTTTAGCATTTTATGGTAATGCCTATTCTCTTAGAAAAATGCAAGGTAAAAATTGCAGGCACTCTGTAGAATTATCCATAAAAAGGTTGTGTGTGGTAGTAAATTAACTTGCAGGTTTTGGGCATTTTCATGGGTGTCAAGTGCAATTATGTTTGTGGAAAGTAGTTGTCAGACTGAAGTTTATGAAACTCCATCTGGGGAATGGCATAAAAGCCTGGTTGGTAAGAAGATGAATTCTACCATTCCACATTCCAGGAATTTAATTGCAACTCTTTATCCTTTCCAAAAAGATAAAAGAACTATATATTGTATATGTAAGTGTTGTTTACAGGGCTTAGTAGGAAGTAGGCCTTGCTAGCCTTGGAATTTGCTTTAAAGGTCAGTCCAAAAACTTAAAAGATACATTGAAGTCTAGTATACTTTCATGTGAAAAATGCCTGTAGCAAACTTTATTCAAGTGGGACTAATCAGAACCATATTGTGTATCCTATCTTTGTCCCTCCTTCCCTCCCTATCTCTTGCAACAATCAGTAGAGGAAGTTTGCATGTCTTTATAAAAACAGGAAGCAAAATTACCCATTTCTAGAAACAACTAGTAGGTGGAAAAATTAGGCTAGGGAGAATTAGTGTTGTTGTATCAACAGGCTTTTCCGATCTGGAAATTAGTTGGGAATGTTATTGGCACATTGTCCAAATCCCAGGCATGTTTTATATACTTGATGCACATGTATACACATATGTATAAGTATGTATTTTGAGTGGTATTTGTACATCTTTTGTTTCACCATTATAAATAAATAAATACACACACATATATGGTTTCAGTAGAAACTATTGAAAATAATACAGGAACTCTGCTGTTTTAAACAACTATCTATTATCAGTTATATATCTTTTGTAAGAAAATAAAACATCAAATGTAAGCAGAAAAGTATAACAGGATAAAAGCCATATTTTTATCTGAATAATATTTATGTAATTATATAGGTAAACTTGGACAATCTTGGATTGGATATTTTCAAAGTCCCTATTAGGACTCTTACTGGTTTTAAGAAAATATGATGCACATTTCCTGGAGATGAAAACTGTTGAGATTTATTCCTGAATAAAGAAGCACTGAAATGTATTTCTAAAACATCAGATTTATTATTCTATTTTTACTTTGTTTTCTTTCTCCTAAATATATCATTATGAATGTACATATTGCTGTTGCAATTATGCTCTGGGTTTTTAAGGTACCACAAAATACCTGGTTAGGAAAAGTGCTTTTTAGTATGCTTGTAACTGTTTTTTCTGACCCTGTTATAAATTTAATGAATGTGGTCCTCTGAAATTCCATCATCTGTCAAAGCTACTAACAATAAAATGCAAACATCAACTAATCTGCTGTTAATACGTTTTTTAAAAAATATGTGGCCATCCACAACTGGCTGTTTTGCGATTTCTGTTTTGTGTTGCAGTGTTGTCTTATTTACAATTGTCATGTTTTATAGACAAAATGAAATGAACAATTGCACATTACACATACATAGCAAAATCTAGAGCAGGGGTTCCCAACCGGGGGGGGGGTATGAGACGATATTTCAGGGGGTGCAAAAACTTGGGTTTTCAAAATTATAGTGTATATGCATAATTCGTTGCCGTTGTTTCGAACTTTATAAGGGGTGCAAGAATATATCAGAAGCGTTCTAGGGGTGCGGGGTATAGAAAAGGTTGGGAGCCACTGCTCTAGAGTAAGTGGATATGTATGTGCGCCGTGGTATAATGTTTGCTAAAGATAGGACAGTAGATGAAGAAATACTAAAATATGCAAATGCTGTAAATAAAAAGTAGTAGGTAGTATGTGGTTGGTTGTGAGGAATGAATGGCCAAGGAAGCAAAAGTGGCTTGTGTCAATTTTTTTATATAGAAGTAAAAGTTGTGCGTGTCAAGAGGAACATAGCATCACATAACATTCATCCTACATGAATGCTGTAGGAACGGGGCACTTTAAAATGTAAAGCAAGAAAGAGTCAAGAATGAATAGGTGCTGAATAAACATGGCCTATATGTAAAAGCGAGTGACCAAACCTACATTGAAGTGGTATGGTTACGTAAGGAGAATGAATGAGACTGTTATCCCAAAGCAAATATATAAAGGAAGACATGGCAGCAGCCACCCCAGCCCTGCCACACTTCACCATCCATTCAAGCATCCTTGTGCAGCCACCCCACTCCACCCAACAGCAGCACATTCCTGTCTGCTGGGCTGCTGGCAACCCACCAAGGACTTACAACTTTCTACAGGCTTCCCCACTTACTTTTTTCTTCTTAGAAACTGACAAAGTTGCAAGGAGATCCTCGTTCAACAACCTCATCCTTAATGATAGCAATGGAAACTGCAAAGATTGCCATCACTAAGCAATGTGGTCATGTGACATCAACTGCATCACTTAGTAATGAAAGTTGTGGTCCCAATTACTTGAGGACCACCTGTATTACATTCTCCACCACATCTTGAAATGGTGATTGTGGACATCCATATGCTTTATTATCAGAATTAGAATTATGTCACTTTGCAAAATTAATTGGCGCACATATGCTTTTCACAGTTCACTTCTAGAAGCTGAATTCATGTTGGCAAAGAGTGACGTAGACTATTTCAATTCTGTAATGTTCTTTTGAATTAAATACAACTTTTGCTTTAGAGATTTTATCAGGCCTTTTTTTATATCTCTTCTGTTATCTCTTCTTTGCCACATAACCTAAAAAAAAACCTACTCTCCAAAAAGCTGCATCATGCACTGAAATATTGATTATTTTGGAGGCTGTTTTTGCTTACCTACTAACAATGCTTAATTCCATTTCCATTGTTGAAATACATTAAATATCCTATATTTGTGATTAATATGGCAATTGAAATTGCAAAGTGCACTTAGAAACCATGGACCTTATTTAGTTGTTAATATTTTGTAATATTAAGGTTTTATTATTATTTGAAATAAATATTATGGAACTTATGGGTAGTCTTACTTTCTTCTTTGTTTTTAGTGTGCTGATCCAGACCCCCTTGAAAAAAAATGTCCAGCAGGGGTGGAAAGAAAAAGTCAACCAAAACATCTCGCTCAGCAAAGGCTGGGGTCATATTCCCTGTTGGACGAATGCTTCGTTATATTAAGAAAGGTCATCCAAAATACAGAATTGGAGTCGGTGCTCCAGTATATATGGCAGCAGTACTTGAATACTTGACTGGTAAGTTCATCTTAATAAGAGAATAGTGAGAAAGCAATAAAAATATAAAATAATCATAAAAGGAATTCATTAACAAAGTGAGGACGAGGTTTGGTATAGAAACATTATCCACATAATCCAGTTTGTCACATTTTAATCCAGATTCCTTTTTTCTAATTCTTGGAAGTACTATACCATATAATTTGAGCAGTTGTAAATGGTTTTTTAATTGGATTTACAATAGATTTCTCTTAAGATTTGTAGCTCTTGAATAATTGTTTGTAATGCTTAAATACCAATGCACCCCTATAGTATGTAAGCTTCTAATAAGAATCAAGGGCAGAGTGTAACAGTGATGTTTAATGTATATAATGTTTCTGCTCATAATCTAATTTTACAAAAAGAAATTTAAATCAACTTTTTAAAATAGAAGCAACTAAGGTAATATTTTAAAAAAATCTTTTTTTAAAATGTACAGTAGTAAAAAAATTATTGTAAATATCTTTAATGAAATGTTAGTTTCACTTGGGCTAAATTCTTGTGAGGTGCAGGATTCAGCTTCTTTGTTCTTTGTAAGCTTTTAAAAGTTAAACATACAACTTTTAAGAAAACTGAATTATGTTTATTTTTAAAAAGATGTAATACGGAGCTGCTTTTAAATGTTAAGTAGATTAATATTAAATAATATCAATATAAAAGTAAAGTACTCCTACTATTCAATTTATGTGCCCTTAAGTCTAACTCGATTACTGATTACATGGATGCATCCATATTGTTTCTTGATAAACTATGCAAATGGCTCTCCATTATTCCCTTTAGGATGTGAGGTTTTTTTCAACTTTTTCAGATCTGACATTTCCTAAATCTTTCATTCAAATACTAATCAGGTTTGACTCTGCTTAATTTTTCAAGATCAACCATGGTCATCTAGAAATTGCCACTTGATAAGGCTGCCAGGTCTTCTATTAGTGTCTAAATATGTCATTTGAGATCAAAATAGTGTATTCTTGAGTTAGTCTATTATTGTGATCTAAATATCTAAAATTGTATCATTATGCATTTTCTTGGGAATAAAAAGAATGCTTCTATCAGACGTGAAATCTAAATCAAAATATTCAAAACTGCATGTCCTTTTTAAAAAATAGTTTTCACCTTGTGTCTTATTTAAAAGAACAACTTGCAACTACATGTATTGCTAGAAATGTTTATGAGCAACACATGCCTCCAATTATGTAACTGTTTTCCTCACTTCTGTCAGCTGAAGTATCTTGAACAGAGAAATAAAACGAAGCATGAAGATCAAATTTGGGGGTTGGCAAGAATTGGAGGGGGGATACAAGAATCCGGCAACTTGGGAATTTGTAAACATGGTCTGCATTAACTAAGGAAGATATTATAGAAAGAACTGAGAAGAAGGCATTGTCTACTTTTAATTAGTTCCATTATGAGGAACTGTGATTACTCTGCATGTATTCATGCAGATGTTTTCTTTTAATTGCCTTCATGGTTTTTCTGTTTGACTAATTTTTTAAAGAAGCAAAGTTCAGAAAAAGACGGTTTCATTTGGCTGATTATTCTGATGGCTGTGCCCATTTAAAATGCATTATGATCAAAAATGAAGTTGTTTATTTGCAGTGGCAATGTGTCATTATAGCTATTTGCTTTTATGAAACAAACAAACAAGAAGTACTCCATTTCACGGTCCTTTGAAATGTCAATCTAGAATACTGTTTTTCAACCTTAACAAATTTAAGATGCGTGAACTTCAACTCCCAGAATTAGTGCCTAGCTGAATGCTGGCTGTGGAATTCTGGGAGTTGAAGTCCACACATCCTAAAGTTGTCAAGGTTGGAAACTAGTCTAGACGATCAAGTAAAATTCATCCATTAGACAGCTTCAGTTCCATGTAATTAAGCAATGTTACCTAGCAGTAAGCAAGTAAGCAGCATGTGTCTTCTGGAATAGCACCCCTACAAAGGTTTACAGGACTATCCCCTATCTCAGCAGCCTTTAAAAGAGCATTAAAACCATGGCTTTTTCTATAGGCCTTGGGGTTCCCAACCGGGGATGCAAGACAATATTCCAGGGGGTGCGAAAACTTGGGTTTTCAAAATTATAGTGTATATGCATAATTCATTGTCATTATTTCAAACTTTTGTAAGGGGCATGAGAATATATCAGAATATAGGGATTCGGGGTATAGAAAAGGTTGGGAGCCACTGTTCTAGGTCTTGGGGTTGGATGATAGAGGAGGGCTGTTCATTTTTTATCTCCACTGGGGGAAAGAATTGGTTGATACTTACTCCAGATGATGATATCTTTTGAATTCTAAAGGGTAGCCCTCAACGTATGACCATAGTTGGGACCAGAATTTTGACTGCCAAGTGTTGTGGTTGTAAAGCGAAGCATCAGGTGACAGGATCATTTAGCCCAGTGGTGGCGAACCTATGGCACACGTGCCAGAGGCAGCACTCAGAGCCCTCTCTGTGGGCATGCGCACCATGCCCCGGAGATGGCAACTGCCCCTCTTCAACCAGCCACCTGCTAACTCGCTGAGGTCCCACGTGGCCGGATGCATCCTGGCATGGCTGGTTTCCCTCCCCCCCATCCCATCCCTCCTGGCGTCGCATGCTCTCCTTTTCCTGGGCACGACCCACTGCATCACCTCCTCAGCTGTCGGCCGGCCATCCAGCTCAGAGGTGGCTTCTTTGAACTGCTGGCAATGGGCTGTGGAGCCCCAGAGTGTGCCGGTCGAGGGGCTGGCAGGCTGTGGCTGCTGACGGACACCATTGGCCCCCATGTGCTCGCTGGCATTTGTGTGTGGGGGCCGATTGTGTCAGGCAGAAGCTGTCCCAGCCCTCGCCTCACCCCACAGGACAAGCCTACTGCCTACTGCCCCACCTGCCAGAGACCCCCTGGATCTCCCCCAACCCTGCCCACCTCCCACAGGCGTCCCTCCCCACGAGCAACATTGAGGTGACCGCGCCCACCTTGGCCACACCCATCCAATCTGCCATGACCACCATAACCACGCCTACCCCAGTGGCCACGCCCACCTGGCACCCAACGATAAATAAGTGGGTTTTGGGTTGCAGTTTGGGCACTCGGTCTCTAAAAGGTTCGCCATCACTGACTTAGCCAGTACAATCTAGACAATCCCCACTGCTGTCATTAAGAGAAAGTTACTGGTCTTCAGTCAATCTAAGGCATTCCAAGCTTAGTTTCTCCCAGTCCTGAGCCTCAGTAAGCCTCAGTAAAAGTAAAGAACTGCCTCCAACTTCCCCCCACCCACCTTTCTCTCCCTATCTCTGTTCTTTTGGTCACTCTGAGAACTGTATGGCTCTGGGGCTGCTTGCAATGCTCCAGAAGCTGCAGCCACCCACCATTCCCAATCACCCTCATCACCCTGTGCTATGGGACCCCTGCCACTCTGTGCTCTGTCGCCCCAGGTCACCTTTGTTTCTTTTCTTTCTTTTTTTGCTCCTGTAGCTGCTGAGAGATGCCTAGCCTAGTTGCTGGGTCAGGTTGGGGCTTTGCACTATGCTGTAGCTTAGGGACTGCTTCCCCCCCCCCACCAGAGCTGCAACACGCCAAAATACCCCTTTGCACCATGCTACCAGGCAGGACTGGAGCTGGCTTTGGGCTATGAAAAAGGAAAAAAAAAAGCTGGGCATTCATTATTAGCAAGGGGACCCACAAATCAGCAAAGTTCAGGTGTTGTGATGGAGGGCAGGCAGCAGGGGGCCAAAAGGGCAGAGATGGGGGAAGATAGGTGGGTAAGGGAAGATGCAGCACCCCTGCAATCACTAAGTGCAGGTAGCCAACCAAGCACACGAATTGTGATCACATAACAGGTGTGTGTGTTTGTGTGTGTGTGTGTGTGCAGCGGCTGTAACTTCAGGCATGGGTCAAAAATCCCTTCATTCAGCCCTATCTAACAGTCACTGAATGAATGGACGTAAATCAAGGACTCCCTGTATTCTGGATTTTACTCTTGATATGTGTTAAACAGCCTAGAGTTGTTGGAGCTGGAGTTGATTGGCCTAGAAAACTGATTAATAAATAAAATGTTTATAGTCTTTGTCTCCAATCCTGTCATTTGTGCATTGTGACTAAGGCTAAGATTTTGGGTACAAAAATCCAGGTTAATCCTAGATGGCACTTCGAACTTTCTGTAGGTTTTTTGGTTATCTTGTAGCCATCTGGAGTTGGGCAGTCTATGTATATTCATTTAATTATTACTGCATCTATACCACAGCTTTCCACAGGATAACATGCAAGGCGCCCCACCCTTAATTTTAAACTAACAATAACCTTGTAAAGTAGGACAAAGTCAGAGATAGTGACTTTCCCATAGTCAACCAGTTGTCCTTTCGTCACTGAGAATATATAGGAATCTGGATTTCTCTACTCCCAGTCCAGCACCTTAACCAAAGCTCCTAATTCAATGAACATGTTAAGATGCTTGTCAATTTAAGATTTTAAACATTCAAAACATTGAAAGAATTTAAGAAATGAGAATAGGTGATTGTAAATACCTTATATGTATTTCTTTGACCTGAGAACTCAGGACAGTTACAGAGTATTGAAGTTTTGTTCAAAAAAGAGCTTTAAAATAGCCTTGGTCTGTTTGCTTCTTAAATTCCAATGCTGTTTTTCTGTTTCTTTTAAGATTATTGTAATTCTAGAACATTAACAAAATGTAGAGGCTCTTAGAGCCATTAGTCTATGGTGAATGGATTTGTGACATACTATATTTATGAATATGTATATTTATGAATATGTCAAACACTATGCTGTTTTGCTTTTTTCTTTAAACTAAAATTATTTTATAGGAAATTTAGTATGCTGTACTGTATTAATGTAGTCCCATTTACAGTGACCCCATGTGTTCGTAAAACATTAAAAAATGCAGACATAAAAATCTGGTAGAGAAAATTTAAAGACAATAGAAATGAACTTTATGGAAATTTCTGTTACTTTCTTGCTGTACTGAATTGAAGAAAACCACAACAATGAAAGAATGAAGTTTATAAAACTGCAGGTGATGTACAAAACATATATTCCTCAAATATACTTGTTTATAGTTTGTTAGAGAAGTGCAGTAGGAAGAATCCTGGACCTTTCTGCTTTGCCTGTTAACATTTTCCTTAATTGGAAATGACTTGCCAATACATGCATTTTATAAATTCAAAACAAACAAATGCAAAAAAAAATAATAGCCTAGTATTGTAACTTGCCCTTGGAGGTGCTGATTTTGAGGTTTTATTCTTGTGTGTCATGGCATCACCAAAATTCCCAAGAAGTTTCAGATAGCATAGTAAACAATCAGATTTCTGTTGAATCATAATTCATTAATAGGATGGAGATTGATGCTAAGTCATTGAATGCTTGAACAATAAAGCTTTCTCCGCTAGTGTGTTTTACTTGTCATTTTAAGTCCTTATTATATTAGTTGTCAGAAGTCATTAGCTTGAACTCACTTAACCCACAATGTTACTTTTTTCCTTCTCTGGAAAAATTGAAGTAATTTAAAAGCATGGGGCAACTGTGCCCAAGTCAAAAAACATAATTGTTTAAAGAATGTTGATTGCAACGTCTGAGATGTGTAAAAACTAATTTGATTTGATGAATAACATTTAAAGGCTTTGAATATTACTTAAAATGCATCATAAGAAGCAATAAAAAGTTTTCAGTGGAAAATGACAGTATCCTTTTGAACACATGCCATTCCTGCATATGTTGTGTGTATGATTTCTATTTATGTTATGCGTGTCCAAGTTAAATGGCTCAACTAATACCCAAAACAAAATATATTTTCGTGAAACCTTCTCAGATTGTGGTACAGCCAACGATCCCCTTGATAAGCAGCAAGGATGATATTGTTCTGATAACAAAGGTCTAAAGAGGGTTCCGTGTTATATGTGACAGGGAATGTTGTTGAAGGACTGAAATCTCAGAATTGCTGACTCCCATCCAGGAGACTTTCCACTGTAGTCACACAACCGCCTGTTCTGAAGGAGGTCACATAAATCAAGCAGACACCAGAGAGCAGAACAGGCAGATAAATTAGGAGGAAATTACAAAAGGTGATGAAAGAAGTGAGATTGGGATGAGGAAATGCAGGGCCTCTTAATAAGGATTGCCGTTGTTGAACTGTTGGCTCTGTATGCTGTTCTCTAAAGTGGCAAGAATAAGCAAAACACTTTTATAGTTAAAATTATTGAAGTTTGCTGCTGTCTTTGAAAAAGGAGTCATGTAACATTACAGGTAGTCCTTGACTTAACAACTATTTGTTTTGTGGATGAGAAGCAAAACATTTTCAAGAAAAAAACAAGAAAATCCAGTTGCCTTAGGTCGTGAATGATTACAGCGGCACTGAAAACAATGACTTATGACCATTTTTCACTCTTAACGACTGTTGCAGAATCCCCATGGTCATGTGATCAAAATTCAGATGCTTGACAGCTGATTCATATTTATGGCAGTTGCCGTGTCCCAGGATCATGTGACCATCTTTTGTTACCTTATGACAAGCAAAGTCAATGGGGAAGCCAGATTCACTTAACATTCGTGTTACTAATTTAACAATTGCAGCGATTCACTTAACAACTGTGGTTAAAAAAAAGTCTTAAAATGGAGCAAAGCTCACTTAATAACTGGAAATTTTGGGTTCAACTGTGGTCATAAGTTGAGGACAACCTGGATTCTATTATTGTTCCTTTTAAGTGAAAGCCAGTGAGAAAGTATGAATTAGGTGCATTTACAGCTTTAAAAATACACAAAACAAAGAGCTTAACAGTTTGTTTTAATAATTACTTTTCTGTCTCCTGACTATGCTTTACTTGTTTGGATTTCGGTTCTAATCCTTGTTTTTGTTTTCATCTTTTCCCTAACTTTCGTCCTGTCTTTTCAACAACTATTTATCCCATCTGAAAAGCAGCAGTATTTATTTCTGTGGTTGCATCATATAAATGCTGATGGATGCCGCATTGAGGGTGTTTGGAAAACATAATAGCTTGCCAATGTCTCATGGTCACTTTGGCAGCAGGGTTAATAGACAGTATCAATATTTGAGATTAGAATGTTCCTTATTATCTTAACTAGTAACACTTTGTATTCCATAGTAGAACATCTCTATGGTTAAACATTAGATTCCTTCCATTATATCCATCATATTAAAAAAAAAATCTATCTTTTGCAAAAACAGATATAAAAGCATTTCAATTTGGTATTTTTTTTTCTGATTTGATATTTCAGTGCTATGCTTGAATTTAATAACAGACAGCAATGCATTACTATTGATTATTGACAAACGTTTATCTGATAACTTTTAAATATTCTATATTTTAGTGGTATATTTCATGTTGTAGTTGTTTTTTCTTCTGTACCCATTTTTTGAAAAATTGAATAGGCACAAATATCTCTCTTTCTCCCCCCCCCTTCTCTCTCTCTCACTCACACACACACACAAATCTGCCTCACAGCCACACATTTGAATGTTCTGTTTCTGCTGCTTTTCAATTAGCCTGGTTCATTAACGTAAGGAAATCACTCATAAGCCCTATTCCTGTGAAATTCTTTATTGGGTTCATAAAGTTAGAAGTGGATAAGGTTCCCCCAGATCTTCCTGTGGTGCCAGCAACCATAACTGTGCCACTGGTCATTTCTTTTTCATTGGGGAAAAAAAAAGAAAGTGAAGCTCAAAGACTAGCTTTCTTTAGGAGGCTTAGATTATTGAAAAATCTTGTCATTGTAGTACAAATCCAGCTATTCCCAATTTGTGTGATGGCAAATCTGGTACAAGGGAGGTTTATTAATTTGTTCAAATCATGGAATAAGCACATAATAGGAATGAATGACTGTGGCTAAAGTTAGGCCTCACTTTCTTTTCTACCTGTAATGTTCCCTTAATCAAGCGTGAAAGAGGTAACCCTCTGCTCCAGCTGAAGGTACAAGGACTTGCCCAGTGTTGTATCCAAAGAAATTAGTACTTTGCAATTATTGATGTTAATGCATAAGGGGACACACTTTCAATGTGATTGGTGTCTAATTTGTGTAATTACTAGTTTATAACAAATGCCCTTGGAACTTAAGGATGTAAGCCAAGAGCAAATTTAAGAGCACAAGACCTGTCTTGAGTTGTAAACTAATTGAGCCAAAACTTGCATACTGCTTTCACTCAAGCAACATCTGGCAGTTCTTAGTCTAATCATGTTTAGATGTGTTTAAAAGGGGGGAAAGGCATGTGTAAACTGTTAAAATAGTAACAATGAAGTGTAAACTGGTAGGCAAAGGAAACACCATTTTACAGACTAATTGAGAGAAGGAAAAAGAAAGAATGGGGACAGAGGAAGCTAGTATGAAAGGATAAATGTTTTGACTTCCTTCTATTAGAGTCTATAAGAAAATAGCTTATATTTACATTTGTTATCAGGTTTTGGTCCCTTCAGTTCTGTTTTTTTTTAAATGCATCTAAAAATCATAGAATCATAGGGCTGAAAGGGACCTTGGAGGTCTTTTAGTCCAATCCCCTGCCCAAGGCAGAAGTCCTTATACTATCCTGGATAAATGGTTGTCCAATCTTTTGTTGAAAACTTCCATTAATGGAGCACTCAAAATTCTAGGAGGCAAGCAATTCCATTGATTAATTATTCCTCCTCATTTCCAGGTTGAATCCAATGAGCTTCCACCCATTGCTTCTTGTCCTGCTTTCAGGTGCCATGCCACAGTCTCTTCTCTGTGATAGCCTTTCAAGTATTGGAAGACTGCCATCGTGTCTCTTCTGAGCCTTTTCTTCATTAAGTTAAACCTATATAGTTCCCTTAGCTGTTCATTGTATGATTTAACCTACAGATATCATATCATCTTTGTTGCTCTTCTCTGCAATCTTTCTAGGGTCTCAATATCTTTTTTTGTATCATGGTGACCAGAACTGGACGCAGTATTCCAAATGTGGCCTCACTAGTGCAGTATAGCTATACTACACTATATATTTCTTGTAGTTCAAAAGTAATTTGAGAAGAAGCTCCACTGAACTCCATTAAGAGCTAAAGTAATATGATGTTTAATAGTTACATTCCCATTTGGATGACTCTGGCCAATTGATCTCTCTAAACCCAATTTACCACACTAGGTTATTGTGAGGATAAAAACAGGATTTGAAATTTCTGTATGCTGTTATGAATTTCTAGGGAAAAATGTGATAGAAATGCAATAAATAATAATTGAATGTCTAAATATGTATAGGATCACACTCCTGTTGTAAAGTTATTAAGACAAGCATCAGACATATCAAAGAAATGATTCCAACAAAATTTGTCCGGTGCTGCTTCCAAGTAGCTTCTACCATGTGCTTGTCCTTGCTTTTTGTTGGACGTTCACAGGAGTGATTCCTACAAGAAACCTAAAATAGATTTTCACCCAATATTTTTTCCACCACTTCTTCTATAGCCAATTAAGATAGAAAGAAGAATACAGCTGAGCAAAGCATTTGAAAGAGGTGCTTCAAAAAGTACATTAACCTGAATAAAGGACTCTCTTCGAAGCATTAAATCAACCATGTCCTTGCATGGCTTATATGACTGCTTCAAAAGCTACTCTTGGTTGGTTTGCATGTGTGTTTTCACAGATACTACCTTATGCTTCAAAGGGAACTGCTTTGTTCACGTCAGCATGTTTTATAGAACACTTAATTATGTAGCACAGCCTTAAAAAATAACATGTTCTTCCTTACTTCCCTTTTGCTTTTTGGAAGCCTACCTTCCAACACCTGCAAGGTTGAAGGAAAGGATAAAATAGTAATTTGGCTTGGGGGGGATTTTAATTCTGAGAGGTTTCTAAAGTGAAAATATAAATTCCATTAAACACTGATCAGTCAGCTGCATTGTTAAAAGCTGTCCTTTAAACATTTAATGCACAGGCTGGGTGAACAGGTTTGTCAAGATACATCCGTGGAGTGATCACTGTTGACTGTTAATTATGGCAAAGGTAAGCCTGGCATTTTTTAAAGAATTATTTCTAGAGAAAAGAAGTACTTTTTTCAAAATAAAGGAATGTTCAAGAAAAACAATGCTAATTCTGCTAAAATAATTCAAAATTATAAGATGATCTAATCAACTAGTCACTAATAGAAGACTAATTTATGTATGTGTATAACAGGGAAAGGGAATAAGAATAAAGTAACTGTATGGCTTAGAAATTGTTTATTACAGTTTTTTAAAAAAAATTGTGAATGCTAATATCAGTTTGTGGAATTTTTCTCAGATTTCTTTTTGGCTGAAGGATTGAGTTTCACACACTTTTTACACTTTGGCTTTGAGGGTGTTGGAAATGCTGGCAACTGCTCAGCATGTCATCTGTTAGCTGTTAGAAACTAAATTCTCAACATTATGACTTCATTGCAATGAAGTAAAGAAAGGCAAATGTTTTTGAAATCAGAGAAATGGTTTTACTCAAGACATAAAATTTCTATCCAGAAGGGGAAACAAAATCTAATCAGACTTTGGATGAAGTCAGAATTCCTAGCTGTCAGGTATATTCACATTTGCATAGCAAAAGTCCAGGTCCTGAACACCTGACAATTACCAAGGACTTTTTGCTTGAACTAAGTATTGAGAAAAGAAACCATCATGCAAATTTAGCATTTAACTTGTGTTCTATAATGAACAACAGATTTGACTTGAGAGCTGACATTTAACCTACATTTAAATTTCAAAAGTATGAAATTGCAGAATCATTCCATATAAATTTCCATACTGTACATCAAACTTTGAGTTTGATCAGTTATTTCCATTTCAGTACTGTTTTATATGTAAGGCTCTGCTTTAAAACATCATGGGAGTTCTACAGTATTTGGAACACCATTGTGAAAAAGAATGAATGCAGTATGTTCAGAGCTCTGACCTTGGTTAATGCCATATATCATGAATCTCATTAGAAATTTATTATGCATGTAAAAATGTTCACAATCAGAGGTCACAGATTTATGGGGTTTGTAACCAAAGTTGCTAGAAAATGCCTATTTCTCCCAGTTGCCTGAGACTATAGGAAATAATAAGAGCATGATTATTGTGAAAAGTACTACTCTTCTTAGAAAATTCAAAATTTTCCAAATTATGATATCCGCTTTGTATTTTCTATTAATTTTTACAACAGTGAATAAAATTGTGAGGAAAAAAAACAGGTTAGCGTGCAAAAGAGGAGGCATGGATTTTTTTTACAAATCTTAACTCTTTTAAAATGGAATCCTTAAAATTGTGACGTTATTATCTGATTCCTGAGTAGGTTTATGTGGAACTGGGAAATATCTGCATTTTAAACATTTGCTAGTAGCCTTACCTTCTCCTGGTATATTGCTAGTAGCTTGGATCTCAATTTTGTTTTTAATCCTGATTGTTTATTTGAGAACTGACCATGACTATGGTTTTGGATTTTTATGCTTCCCTGGATATCAGCATTTGACCGGACTTTCTACTCAGTAATGCTGTTGTTACTGACTTTCTTCAAATTTGATTTGGTTATTTGCTTTCCATTCAAGAGCCCCAAACAAGATAAATTGCCCCCACTTCCAACTCCTTGGAATTGGGTAAGAAAAAAGAACTTGTAGGGAAGTCACAATTTCCAGCAACAGTTAGGCACGTTGTTGAAAAAAATTTTAGGCCTGTGTTGCGGAACAATGTTTAAGTGTACAGTATGTATCTTTTTCCTGTGGTCCAAGATACCCCTATTAAACCTTGGGATTTTAAATCTCATAGGCTTTCCTTACTCTGATATTTAATACATACTTTCAAATTGGGCTAGGCCTGTGTCAAATTATATTAATGGAAATCTGGTATAAAAACCAGAATGTTTCATGAGAACCAGTCAAAGAGTTGCAGGTGTAAGTTACATGTGAAGTTTCCTGTTTGCTACAAGCTGGAAAAGTTCTGTGTGTCTGTTTCCTATCTTGAAGAAGTTGCTGGCTTGGAGGATCAGGTTTTTAAGTAGTGGGTTGCAGGCTTGGTTTGCTTTTTGTAAAATATAGCTATTGGTCACTTGTATTAAAAAGAAAAGTTCCTCAAACTATCTGTAAAATTCCCCAAACTAGATGAAAAAATGTACTGTTGTTATATTGTGTCAATCAAGGACTGTGAGAACGGGATGCATGTGTTTCTCTTCTGTACTTGCATTCTTTTTGCTGTATCTCCAATTTAAATTCTCCCAGTATATTTGCATCTTGTATTTGACAAGAGATTGAGATGTCCAAAGATCTCTAAATCAGTGTTTCTCAACCTTGATCACTTTAACCTGGGTGGACTTCAACTCCCAGAATTCCCCAGCCAGCGGCTGGGGAATTCTGGGAGTTGAAGTCCACCCAGGTTAAAGTTACCAAGGTTGAGAAACACTGCTCTAAATGATTATTGGGGGGGGGGGGTCCCTTTTACAGAGATAACTTTAGAACATTTTAAGAGATAGGTGAAGGACAAAAAAATAATTCCAGGAGAATTTTAGAGAATACTCTAGACTGTATGATATGACTTTTTCTATGTTAGATCAGATGTTAAGTTAAAATCTGTTCCTAATCTCTAATAAAGGCAATGAATGGAATTCCTTGCTACCATGTAGTTATTAATATAGTTATGGAAGAGAATCCTATCCCCAAACTGAACAGTGCAATTCATCATAATGGATATTGATAACAAGTACAGTGGAGTATGAATTAGGTAGAAGATAAAATTAGCAAGGCTATCATCATTTTGACTGAAGCACTGAAAAATTATTTTCTTATTAATGAAATATATTCACAGCTTGTCACAGATTTCCCAATAAACTTTAATGACCAGATTATTGGTAAAAAAAATCCAGAAAGTATCTGATAGAAGTATACACCCTCTGATCTTGTTAAATGTATTCAATATTCTTTTATTACTGAATTTACCTCAATTTTCATATATTCCAATGCTGAAGCAGCTTACAATGAAAATAAGTTTAAGAAACCACAAAACTGATATAATTAAAAGCAACATTAAAATGAGCCATTAAAATAATTAACAGAATTTCCATAGAATAGGGTGCTTAGTTGAAGTTGTTTAAACAAATTTTATTATTGCTTTTAAATATACCAATAACTAAATACGTTTATGTATACAGTATGCATATTTTAGTTATTTATTAAATCTTCTATATCCATTGAATATCTGCTTGCTGATTTTGCATTCTTGATCTATTAACTATTTTTATAATTATCTGTGCGACTCTTTCCACTTAAATCTTTTTACTTCCTTTAACTGTAGTTGCTTTTTAGTGTACATTGCCATGAAACATAGAAAATTTGGGTATTTCCATTGTTTATTTAACTGGACAGCTAATCCTTGCTCTTTCCTTTCATATGTTATGTACACAGTTATTAACTTTTTTACAGATCAAGTTATTATTAGCAAAACCCTTAAAAATCTGGTTGATTTTCAAGACTATCAGATGTGTAAAATACATTTAAAATACTTCCTGAAAGTATTTTTAGAGAACATCTTTGGAGAAAACTAGCACAGATGAGTACCTCTGATGTCACATAGAATTATATTGTCCTCCATCCCTATGCTGAAATAAGATGCTACCAGATTATGTGCAATTAATTCTTATCAAACGTCTTTTCCTATTTATTTTATCCTTAATGTTGTTGTAACAGTTATAGTTCTCTTACTGATTTTAAGATTGCATTTTTAAAATTCCTGGATAATATTGTGCATTCTATTTTTAAAATAAGAAAAAAGACTGAAAACAATTTTATCTTTCTTGGCAGCGGAAATTCTTGAATTGGCTGGAAATGCAGCACGAGATAACAAGAAAGGCCGTGTCACCCCTAGACATATCTTGCTGGCTGTAGCAAATGATGAAGAGTTAAATCAGGTGAAAATACATTCCGTGGTTTTAGGGATTCATTTTTCTTTCTTTTTTAATTTTCCTACGTATTCTGCCTAAAAATGTAACATCTGTTAAATAAATCAAAATTGCTTCAGTTGAAATATATCATTAGAAAATATATCAGCAGTTGTTAACTCTGAAATTGTCATAGAGTCTCATAACTCAGTAGGGACTCGACTCTTAATTTGGGTATTTCATTATCCTTTTCTTCAAAATCAAAATCTTAGTGTCTTCAAGTTTTAAAAATCCTCAGAGATATCTTTTTGTTCCACTTCCTTTTAAGTTGTTGAAAGGTGTCACCATAGCCAGTGGTGGTGTATTACCAAATATTCACCCAGAGTTGTTGGCCAAAAAGCGGGGTTCAAAAGGAAAATTGGAAGCCATCATCACTCCACCCCCAGCTAAAAAAGCAAAGTCACCATCACAGAAGAAAACCACAACGAAGAAAGCAAGTGCAAAGAAAGTAGCAAGAAAGTCTAAGGTACACTTAATTTTTTTTGGGCCTATAATCCAGTCTTACGCATTTTTGCTCAGAAACAATTAAGTTGCTAGATGACTAGTAAAATATATGTCCAGTCTAATATAATGTAAAAGGCAATTACACTGAATTATTCTAATTCATAAAAATATCTACATTGGATCTAGGTATTTCAAAAGGGGATATGTGAAATACATATTAGATACATGCTAATAAAAATTCAACTTCTTTTATAGATTTAGATGTATAGATAGACTTTAGGGCTGTGCAGAGTGTTACATTTTCAATTCTAGTTTATCTGCTCATTTATTCCTAGCTATAGAGAGAGTCCAAAAAGCCAACTATTCTTGGTGCTATTACACTAACTATTATTTGTTTTTTAATACAAGAAAATAAATGCTGCTCTTGAAAAAAGATGTGGGAGGGATGGCCTGACTTCAGCATTTAAGTTCTAAAAATCAAAATTGTGCTAACTTTCTTTTCTTTCTGGAATCTGCTTATCCCAGCATATAGTTGCTCTCTCCCTCTCCCTTTCCATGTGTGTGTGTGTGTGTGTGTGTTAGTTATATAATGTTTAATTAAACTTGGATTTGCTAATAAGCTGATTGGTTAACTGATTTATATGTGAAAAGAAACAGGGAGAAGTCAGTAAATCAGCAAGTGCTGACAGCACAACAGAAGGCACTCCAACAGATGGTTTCACTGTCTTATCTACCAAAAGTCTATTTCTTGGGCAAAAGGTAGGTTTGTGCATTTAATCAAAATATTCTTTGTGTGTGTGTGTGTGTACGCGTGGGTGTAGTACATGCACTTAATTGAACCTAGAGGTATACATGAATAAAAGGGCATATCTGCAACTTATTTTATATGTATTGTAAATTATACATATTAAGTACAGAATGCCATCAATTTATAAAATGTAATCGATTAAAAAACCAGACCCCACTCCGAAGAACAGTAACATTTAAACAGACATAAGATTAATAATAAATATGAATGAACACAGTTATGTACACTTGAAACTCAGTTACAATTGGGAATAATGATTTGGAGGTTAATACAAAAGTCTCAGAAAAGACAGACCTCTAGGTTAGGCATCCCCAATCCCCGGGCTGTGGACCAGCCCTAGTCCACAGCTTGCCAGGCACTGGGCTATGCAAGCAAGCAAAGCCCCATATGCCCATATGTGGGGTCCAGGCAGCGTGCGAAACCACGCCCCCTCCAGTCCACGAAAGAGTGCTCTCCATGGAAGCGGTCCTTGGCATTCAAAAGGTTGGGGGGGGACGCTAAATTTATTTATTAAATAAATTTAATAAATAAATAAATAAGTATTCGTAAGAGGAAGACATGCTGCTTTTATTTCCAAGAAAAGAGAGAGAGAGAGAGAGAGAGAGAGAGAGAGAGAGAGAGAGAGAGAGAGAGAGAGAGAGAGAGAGAGAGAGAGAGAGAGAGAGAGAGACAGGAAAGTAGTCTTCAAGTGGATTACTCTGGCAGAATAGAGGGAACCAAAGACTGGGCAGAAAGTTTTTAAAAATAGGTGAAAGTACAGCCATGAAGAAGTCAGGACATTGCATTTATTTTGGATATAAAACAGAATGAAAACCTAGTAAAGGATATTGATGAGGAATACTATTTGGCTAAGTAAATGATTCATAAAACTGAAACATTTTCGTAGCGATTTAATAGAGATAAAAAGCCTGAACTATAATTGTAAGGAAAAGGTTTCAGTAATCCAGAGTAGCAATAATTTAGCGCAAGAGAAAAAAAGAGGGAAAGTGGGCAATATCAAGCTTAGAATTAAGGTTATCAACCTCGAAATAAGTTGCAAGCATAAATAGGGACGTGGGGGATTAACATAGTAACCCAGAGTCACAAATTAACGTGAATAGAATTTACGGCAATAAAAGAAGCATGCATCAGTTTCTAAAAAGGATGTGCTACTATATAGTAAATGATAATTCTGGTAAGTGGAGATATTGCAAGAGGTTTCAAAGACCTTTCACACAGGCTTAACCCAATCCCAACTCATACACTGAATGCCTCTAAGAAAGGAAATAATTTTGAAAACGTTGGAGGGATTGCTGGGTGAGAGAGACATTAAGCAGGTCTTCGTACCTGTTCTCTCCACTTCTTAGGTTTTTTCAAGGCATATGTGAACTTAAAAACTGCATATTTTTATGCAGTTCACATGTTGCTACATATTTCCCTTGCAATTTAAAAGTTAAATTTCTTCAACCTGAATTACATCAAGAAAATGATTAAAAATAAAGTGTACCACGTTTCGTTACAAAAATTGTAAACAGATTTCTTCTGGTGTCATAGTGTCACATTTCATTGGCTATTATATTGCATTGAAATACTAGAGCTTGATATACATACAAGAAACCTTCAGAGATAAATTTTCACAGGAATAGAGAAGATTGTAAATATGTTCAGAAAACATTTGTCTTTTAACATGATTTATATTCATATGGCTTCTAATCATATTATTCTACTGTACTGGCATGATGATAATTGAAATTCTTCATCAAGACACATCCATAAGTATTAAGAGCTATTTGCTAAAGGTTGAGCAATAAATACTGGTTTATAAATAATAATGTATGGAGATATACAAGATAATATGAGACTTATCATAGCAAGAATCCATATATACAAATAGAGAATTTTTTTGTACCTAAGAAGGCTTTGCGTATATATTTAGCCATATCTACAAAGTTTAACCCTGCTGTTCTAAATGATATTGTTTGTTATCATAAGCTTTGAATACTGAGCTAAAATATTTTCTTATTTTATATTGTATTTATTATATTACATTGATTATATTTATTAGTCATATTATATTACTTTACTATGTGTGAGGCCCAAAAAAATATATGTTACGAATCAGTAGTGGTTAAATGAAAGTGATGTCAAAAGACTGTTATGTGGGGCATTCTTAATCTCAACCCTCTTAATTCTGTTAATGTCATGGTGTTCTAACCACATTCGTTTCACAAGCTGCTAGTAACATACATGGAAGCCTGTAAGAAGTCAAAGAAATCTTTGGCTCTTGGAAAGACACTAATCTGAAATGGTGGCAGCAGATAATAACAATAGAAATACCTCTCTTTTTTAAGTTGTATAATTGGAATTATACCATGTACAGACTGGTTTCGAACTAATGCTTATCCATGACATAATCAACCCACGTAGCTATCATGTGCCGTACAGTATAAATTGAAGAGAAAAACATCTTTTGTGACAGTGGGGGGAGCCTAAGGGACAATATCGCCATCTGCCATGCTTCCATTCAAAAGAACTCCTTTCGACAAGCAGGAGAATGTTCTGCTGTCTAATGGGGGAGGGCAGGGAAATGTTATGTACCCACTGAACATTTCCTTTGGGAAAAGAATTGTTTTGCACAAAATACAATTTGTTGTTTACAAGCTTAAGCGTGCAGACTCTCCACTAAACATACAACAGGCTAAATACATTTTCTTTTCCTATGCCTCTTTTATTGGGCCTAAATGCATAATTGGAAATTTGTTTTCAAATTAAGATCCTTCTCTTACTGGATTTGTCCAGTAGGCTGTCTTTCAGTTATGTGCTTATTACTTATGGCATTTTGAAAACAGTGGAATGTAAGCAATGGATTGATTCAGACATAACATGTGTTGATTTAACTGAAGTTCAGAAAGCAGGAATAGATGACTGGTATTAGCATTTCCATGCTTTCTTTGCTTTAGGCAAGTCCGCTATCTTACCTCTCATTTAGTTACAAATGAAATATTAAAATAATAATTAAGACTACAATCCAGCCAGAACTTCGTACATATACATATAACAGCATGAACCCTTCCTTCATTAATATTTCATTTCCTTTTTAGATGAGTCTGATTTTTTCTTCTACCTCCCCCCACTTTTTTTTTTTTTTTTGCAATCTTAGTACAAGTTTCAAACAACAGAACATAAAAAAAAAAACCCAGAAAATATTAGAAAAGAATAAAATATTTTACCATGTCTCTGGTGGTGTTTAAGAATGGATATTTGTATCATTCATTTTAATCCAAAAGTAAAATTTTAAAATGGAAGTATTACAATCAAACTTTTCAGGGCGTCTCTGCCCTGTTTACAATGCAGTCCATGCCATGTCTACTGGGAAGTACATCTTACTGGCTTCAGCTGAAATTACTCTTGATTTTAGGATGCTTTTTACTGTTTTAACTCAAAAACTATGTAGTGATACTCATGCACTCTGCCAAAATAATTTGAACAAAAATGACCTCTCTACCCATCACAAAAAATAACAAACGAATAATGTGAAGGAAGGCTATTTTCACATCAGTTTAAATGGATACCCTGTGTAATCCCAGCTATTATGATCAATAGGCTTGCATGAGCAAGATTTAGTAGCAATTCCGAGCAACTTAGCATCCTTGGACTTTTCCAGACCTTTCCCCGTCTGGCATTACAATTCGTAAACTAAGCCCTGTTCTGTCAAATTTTGACTTCCCATGTGGAGAATCATGTTAATGTCTAGAGTTTGAAACATATTCTATGTTTGTTTATAAGCAACTTTCTTTATGACCTGCTGTTTATTTTTTGCACATTTGCCTTCAGAGATGCTATCCTCATCTATGTTGCAAAGCTTACTTTGACTGCAGCTTCTCTGTGATTTCCCAACTGTCCTGTTGTTATTTCCCACCTCATGCTTTTCTTTTCAGCTGAACCTAATTCACAGTGAAATCAGTAATTTAGCCGGCTTCGAAGTGGAGGCCATTATCAATCCCACCAATGCTGACATTGACCTTAAAGATGATCTAGGTAAATGGGGAATGGGTGGCTATAACTAACAGTCACATGAAAATTATGGAATTTGCAGATTATTTTCATGTAATAAATTTAATATTTTATCGTGCAACTGAATGCATGTTCCTCAGATACAAATCCCATTTGATTGCACGGGGACTTAACACAGGTAAGAAGATAGAGGAGTGCATCTTTAGTATTCAAAATACATAGTGGAAAGACTATTAATATGTGGTAGCATTCTCTGGATACTACTTGCATGAAAATGACTCTCTGAGTAACTCTGAAATCATTTAAATGTTGTTCCATAATAATCAGATGTGACTGTTGGTTCCCTTGGGAATATTTTGCATATAAATTCTGAGGACTGAAATAGCTCTTTATATCATCAAGTTGGCTTCAGACTAAGCAGTTTCTCCATTCTGATTTCAGTTTTCTATTTTCATTGTTTTAGCTAAAGACAAAAATGGATAGACATAGATAGTTAAGGATGCAGTCCTACACCGACTTACATGGGAACAAACTCCATTCAATACAATGGGAATTGGTTAGGATAGCTCTATAGCATTGTAGCCTTCTGGGGGTTTTCTCTAGGCAACTGTCTTATATAAAATATAAAAGTATAAAATATACATATAAAAGTATCATATTTTGGAACTTAAACTAGGAAACTAGCACTTTTTTTCATTAAAATGAAAAACCATGATGAATTCCATACAGTCCCATGTTTCTGTTTATTTAGAAATTATAGAACAAATATGCTGAAATCTCTACATATATTTATTCTTGGATTTTCAGTTCCTTAGTCATAAATCTACTAGTGGGAACTCTAGAGGCACATTATAATCTATTATTTGCAAATTATTTACATCCTTCAAAGAGCCAGTACTCGGTCATATAGTTGTTTCCTATTATTAGTTTCAGAGGAAGAATTTAAGAATTTTGCCTCAGGATAACATCGCCATTGCATTCATCTCCACCACCACTGCTTATTCAGGCCAGAATGACTCCAATGGACTGTCAAAGCAAAAGGCTATGTTTCATTTCCTCCCTTACCCCCAAGACATTCAGGATATCTACCCCTTTCAACGGGGTTAAACAGTCAGTAAGTAGCTATAGTACTGCAAGCTGAAAACGCTCCCAGAACCTCTGGGGAGTTAAACTGCACACTGATTTCTATAGGTCTTAATGCATAAATATTCCCAGCATGATTAATACATTGTTAGAGGGAAATAAAAATCAAGGAATAGTGCAAAGGTAGTATATCAGAATGGAGAAAGTTGCTTTGTTAGATTTGATGAGCCAGATTGGATGATGTTATCATCATGTTTTTTAAGATTACATTTTTACAGGTTCTGCAAAACCAAGAAGATGCTAGCTGTTCTTTATACTTCCTTCCTGAAATGCAGTGTCTTTGACCTATTGGTCAAGTATTAAAAGTTATGTATTTGATGTTTCTCTATCTTCTCCTTTCATTCTCCCTTTTCTCAGCACATACCTGTACACAGACTCTTAGGCTTTATTGTGATGGTTTATAATACATATTTTGGATCCCAAAAGGTAGGATAAAGAAGGATGTTGGTATGTACATAAATGTAGATCCTGTTCTGGGTCTTTGACCAACATGGTTGATACACATTTGTTTACCTGTTGTAGTTGCAAGTTGTTCAGGCTGACATTGCCACAATCGACAGTGATGCTGTCGTTCACCCGACAAATTCTGACTTCTACACCGGTGGTGAAGTAGGTAATGGAGAGTTCAGTGCTGCAGACTTTGTGTGTGTATGCATGACCAATCAGCAGCAGCAACCTTGTCTCTGCTCTGCAGAGCTGCATTCTTTTCTCACTTCCAGCAATCCACCTCAATTTCAGAACAAATTCTAAATGCTTAAGTGAAAAAAACTCTTTTTTTTTTCAAAACAACCTTGATTGATCTTGGGGAAAAAACTAAACAAGGGTTGGACAGGGTTGGTGCATAGATGCAAATCCATCTGAAATCCACAATTCTCTACAATAGACTAGCAAGTGAATATAAAAGAGTTTTAGAAAAAACACAAGGCAAGAAAATCTAGGTGTATTCTTGTGGTTACTAATAATTAATTTATTAATTTTGGGAAGTTTCAACTTTACCTCTATCACACAAACAGTGATTCTGCCTCATTGTGTAGTAAGAATGAGTTATGTCTCTGAGCATACAACCCCTTGCCCTAAAAACTAGAGCTACATGTGGAACATTTAAGCGAGGAACCATTTAACAGGCATCTCACCAAAGTGTAATTTTTTTTGAGAGAACACTAATTTCACAAGCTTAAATCCAATTTTGATTGTTCGATTATGTGACATCAAGTCAGTGTGGACTCTTAAAGACCACATAGATAGGTATTCTCCAACACAAATATTACTTATTAATAATTGTGAAGATTAAGTAATACCATCAAAGCATAATAATACTGGGCACCTGTTCCCAACTGATGTTCTGGAGGTGTGGGGGATCTGAAGAAGAAACAATTTGGGAAATGTGTTTGAAAAGATGAGCCTGTGGGAAGCATGGAATGACAGCCTACGAATGTATTATCAAATTAAGGGACTGTCAGTATTAAAACAATAATATTTGGGAGGTAAATTCATAGCATAGCAAATTACAATGATAAGAAATACTAGAAACCACTGCAAGATCAAGATACAATAACATTAGTATTTGAATGCCAATAACTTTAACCTCCTTAAATCAACTATGTTAACAATCTTACCATAGTCAGTGGATTTACTACTGGGTATTATAATGCTTTAATACCTGAATCTCTTAGTTTGGAAAATGTATGACAACCTAATCAGGGACACCATTTCAGTGAGGCAAATAAAAAATTTAAAAATAAAAGTCCATCATAAAGCTCAAAGGCCACATTGTATTTCTATATACATTTTCGATATAAGGTCGCAAAACATAAGATTGTCTTAAAGAATCTCTGTAGTAAAGTACTATAAGTACCTGATTCTTCAGACAATATAAAGAATATAACTTTGGTTACATTTGGAAAAGTTTTATCCCTATAATTTATCAATAACAAATTTGCAATTTTGAGAACCATGTACATTTTCATTAAGCTGCCATATCCAGTTCCCCACCTATTTTTTTTTCCTGCATATTGTAAGGACATAGGAAACATGGCCAAAACTAAGTTTTGTGCAGAATTTCACATGGAATATCATAGATCAGAAACCATATACATTTTAAAGTAATCATTTGATCCATTCTACCTTGGTGATGCTTATTTCCATTGAAATCAATGGAAAAAATTACATATATATTATATCCTTTATTTTGACTTACAGAACCCATAATTTCTAAAAATAGAAATATGTGTTTGAGTAACAATGTTTGATTTGGGAGAAGAAGACCCGAATTGTTTCATTCAGTAACATATGGTCTTCTAATTGCCTGTGGCTGCTGGAAGAAAGAATAGAACTGCATAAATGCTTAGCTTCAAATGATTAACTTTTATTTCTATATAGACCTTTCTAACCGCAGTGTATGTTGGGGAAATATTTCACAAATTTTATAGGCATCTGCTGTTGTCACCATTATACCAATGCCTGCTTTGACAGCATGAAATAGTGACATTATTCTATGGGAGTAACACATATATTTATGCTTGCGTTGAGCAAAGAGCCACTCAGCTGAAAGCTGCAGAGCATGATGAAAACAGAAAGACACTCCGCCCTTCTAATGTAAAATGGAGACAGCATTTCATTCCTTAAATACAAGTTAATACTTCTACAATACAACTATATATCCATCAATATTAAAAACAAATGCTCATAGTTTTTAAACTTGTATAAAAATATAGACTCAGGAAGATTTTTGAGTAATAATTTAAAAGACCTTGTCAGCCCAGCCTTAAGTGGCAAATCATGTGTATAAAAATTGCCATAGGAAATTAATAAAAGCCCTGTCTACATTCCTCCAATCAGCAAGCTTCCCATTTTAAAGTAGCAAAAGAAAAGTCAAAATATATTTTCTTTAAAATCATTGCAGGCTTTCAGAACTGATTCCTGCTGAATGTTTGCATTTGGCCAGTATAGCATCTTTCAAGGAGTTATTTTCAGTTACCTTTGAGGAAGTTACAGTACACAGTTCCTTTATAGCCATTGTGATCACTTCCTAATGGTCACTGTTCCCATAAACATTTCTGTCAAGTTTCTTGACACTGAGTCAACGTAGCTTGAGACAGTCCATTTTCATTTAGAGTTCTGTGCAGTGAGTGTCAGCAGTTTCACACATGTCAAATCTTAGGCTCTCCCTGTCTTTTCAGATATTAGGGAAAAGCATGAAAGCTTTTACATGCAAAACATATGCCTTACCATATGACAGACAGTCCTCATTTCTATTTACTATTACTACTGCAAAAATTGTTTGAAAATCAAGAGTCTGTTTATTTATTTATTAAATTTTTATGCCGCCCATCTCGCCTGCAAGGTTACTGTGGAGTGAATCTCTTGATCTGGAGTTTCCTACCTGTAGTTCAGCAGTATAACTCCTGTGGAACAGATAAATAAAAGATCAGGAGCCACAGTTTATAGACTGTGGACTAACAATTAATATTTAAAAAAATGTGTGAGTCATTTATATTCTTTTCTTTCAATTACTTGATTTTGCTACTTCCAAGATCAGTTTTCCAGGAACTGAGGATATGTGGATCTAGTCCATGCTTGGAGAAGAAAACACTTGGGACCCTCCTTAATGATAAAATGGGTCCGTGATAGAAGGAAGGCAGGATATGCATGTATCAAACTTATCAATTCAACTCCCAGAATTCCCCAGCCAGCCAAAATAAAGTCAATAAATATCTTCTCAGATTAGGCTGTGATATCAAATAAAGCATAATAGATTCCCAGTAGTTATAGATACTTGGTTTCAGTGCATACTACCAAGTTAAGAAGTATTTTTCAATGAGCATATAATATGTGGACTTCCATTAGAAATTACAGCCCCCTCCCCTGAGTGAATTCATTTTGGAAATATTGTTCTAAAGCATCAAAAGCCTGACCCTACGCATGTTTACCTGGAAGTAAGCTTTGCTGAATTTGGCAAAGGTTGCCACCTGAGGCACTGTTTCTAAGTATCTTCACGAATTCTCTTGAAATAAGCCCTGAGTTACTTACTGGGTAAATATGTTTATGGTTAGGCTGCAGAGATCAATTTACAAAGTTACTGCTTTAATCCAGAATTAATCCAGTCTCACTGTCACTGTTTCTTTGCCTCACTCCTTGTATAATCACAGAACAAATGCAATGTGATTTGGGTGCTTCGTTAGGAATGAACCTTTTCCAGCTACGTTCTGTTTTCTCTGTATTAAAGTGAAGCTGCAAAATAAGATCTAAACCAGTTCATGGTGGACTGCCTTTGCGCAAACCTCAGCCAGTAATGGAAATGATGCAGCTCCCTTCATAACTCGAGCAGCATTTGTTACACTTCCGTAGCTGTAGTGAAGCAATTCAGTGGAGGGAAGGGGGAACCCTAGAGAATCTCCTTATTTCTGAGGCTCTTCCTCTTGGTTAAAGGTGGTTCAACAAGCCGGGCAGTTGTCAAGTAAAGCAGCCAGTTGCACTCACAAGAACTGTTACACTCCCGGGGGCCACCTGTTGGGGTCAGGGATGAAGATGAGGTGAGTTTCAAGTTCTTCTTATGGCAACTTTGTCTTTAAAGCAGTCTGTAACAGAAAGGGGGAACCTTGCCTTCCATGGGAAAGCGTTGGTACAAGAGTCAAATCTCATTGCCGTTAGCCCACTCTCCGGAAGACATGTCTACTGTGGTTCTATGGAAGCAGCAGCAAGAAATGTCACTGCCCTGCTGGTTGGCATTGCAAATTGCATCAGGATAAATCCCGTGGGAGGGCGAATTTTTAAAAAGACGGAAATCAAGAGGGAATTGTTATTTTTGGGCCAGTCCTCAAAAGGTTTAGATCTTACTTTGCAGTCCCCCCCACCCCCGTTTTTTGCTCAGAGAAATCTGTGATGTGTAGCCACCTGAAGTGATAAATGCTCTGTTGGATGTGGAACAGTCACCGCTCTGTTCTTGCACAGGGAGCACATTGGAGAAGCGGGGTGGAAAAGAATTCCTGGAGGCTGTTGTTGAACTTCGCAAAAAGAACGGGCCATTGGACACAGCAGGAGGTGCAGTTTAAATCCTTGGAAAATGGGGGACATTTTATCTATGTGTACCATAGATGGCAGTTCAGTTTAGCTTGGATTCTGTTAAATAACCATAAAGTCCTCAGCGTATCATTGATGAGGATTGTGTCAAAAAGGCCTTCGGACCTGGGTTTATAAGAAGGTATTAACACTACATTGAAAATAATAAAACAAGAGAAATGGGGGGAAAAATAAACTATGCATACATTCAATTTTAAATTGCTATTAGCATATACACTAATTCAAACTGCTATATTTGTAAAATTTAAAAAAATTAGAGGCATATACTCTTATGCAAGTCAGCTGCATGTGGAAGTGTGAATGATTGAAGGAGTATAGAATCCTAGATAATCAAAAATTAAAAACTAAGTAAGTACATAGAGCTTACTTACATAGAGCTTACTTACTTATAAAGTATTAATGGTAAGCATTATGCCATTTGAGGGGAAAATCGGTGTGAATTTGTAATGAATTTGTATTTCACTACTGACCTAACTCATGTGAGTACAACCAAAGAGTATGAGTATGTAGAGTACAAGGCATGTTTGTCCACCCCAGCACCAAATTATAGTTTAATGTTATGTCTAAATTTAGTATTGGGCATAAATATAGTCACACATTCTGTATGCAGAATAGGTGATCCATTGGAGTAAAGAACTATGTATCCTTTATTGCTGAATTATACTGTTCCAATTGTATTTTCCAAAATGTTAAATACAGTCTTTATTTTTTTCCTCAACCAGCTGTTGTCAGTTCAGGACATGGATTGCCTGCAAAATTCGTGATCCACTGCAATAGTCCCAGTTGGGGTTCAGACAAATGTGAGGAGTTGTTGGAAAAGACAGTGAAAAACTGCTTAGCACTGGCAGATGAAAAGAAGCTGAAGTCAATTGCATTTCCTTCCATTGGAAGTGGCAGGTAAACCTGGAATTCATCCAGTTTGTCCCCAAATCTATATTCACACAACATGCTAGACCAGGGGTAGTCAACCTTGGCTCTTTTATGACTCGTGGACTTCAACTCCCAGAATTCCTGAGCCAGCAGAGCTGGCTCAGGAATTCTGGGAGTTGAAGTCCACGAGTCATAAAAGAGCCAAGGTTGACTACCCCTGTGCTAGACAATAAAGTGATTATTTTTTGTGGCTTGGCAACATTGTGGTTTATAATCCAAGGTTTGTGTTTTGGCATGATAAATTACTTACTGTAAACCATGATTTAGTGTCAGTATGATCCCTGACAGTTCTGCTTGCTTCTTATTACTAACCACTGTGGATTATATTAAGCAACCATTTCCTTCTATTGATTTAAGATGAAGTCTTTATAATTTCCAAACTTAGAGCTGAAAGGTATATTTCTTTTCTATAAAACCTAAATCCATACAAATGTGCCATAGCTATGATGATCCTAAGTTACTGCATTATACTGGCTTCTGTGTCTCAAAAAATGCTATGTTGCACAATGATTAAATCCTTGCAGTTTATATGTTACAGCTTGCTATACACCACGGGGGTCAAACTCGCCACGTCACGTGACGTGTTGCGACTCTTTTTACATTGCTGGCAGTGGGGTGGGTGCAGCTTCGGTATGATGAAACCGGCCTGTGGGCCGGCAGTTTAACACCCCTGCTATACACTGTTCTTTACTATTGGCTTATTGCTTCGCCATGCTTCTGAACGGCCACTTAGTGAGACAAATGATTAAGCTGGGTGACTCAGCAGTGCCCTTTTTATCTTTAGTGGTGCAAACAATAATGATGACATTCATTTCTGTCTACAATCTTTAGTGAGGTCAGACCTATAACCTTGGTAACATTTTAGCCATGGCTAGAACGATTAAATGTTAGGAAATGGTGTAGTTAGAGGAGCCAATATTATGAAAAACATTTTTGTAGGTAAAATGTTTATAAAACAATGTTATACTGTTTCCTTGATGAATGGAGTTTTCTCTCTCTCATCTCTGAAAGTGTTATATTTTAAGGAATTGTCCCAAATAATCAGGAATAGGAATGTCTTAATATTTTAAATATTAATTACAACATGAAAAAAATGTTTACTATATGATAAAGTTATCTTGTGTGGGGCTGTGTATGTATACAATATAGAGGGAAGTTTAATAGTATGGAATCAGATTGACATTCCAAGTGAAAATGTGTCCCTTTAAAGAATAGCATACTCATCTTGTCAGTTCAGTTCAACAAATCTGAAGAATGGTAAATAAAAATCTTAAAACATAAAAAAGTTTTTTAAGAGCAGCATTTTCTCTCAGTCCCAACACATGTCCACAGCTGTTCCAGGACAGACATCTGTCAAGCAGACATTACTCGTTAAATCTATATAAACAGTTCTGTCCAATTTTATGGATAAAACATGAGTTTACACGGGGTGATTCATTATAAGTATGTGTATTTCAAGAAAAGAGGGAAAGGGGGAGGAGGCACAATGGGCAATATATAATTGTTATGCCAGATGTTCTACAATGTCTGATTTCAGCTAACCAAATTTGTAGAATGGCATTTTAAAAGTTCAAAGTTCTATATACTCTTCTCTAAAGTAACAAGTACGGTTGTTTAAATGTAGACTTCAGAGCATATCTTCAAAGTCCTTTAAAAGCTTGCATTATTCAACTGTTGTTATTGGAACTGATCAAGAATCCCCTTTGTTCACTGCTTGTTTCTTAGGATTTGCAATCACTTGGTTAATTAGGCATTCCCTGAAAATATGAAAAAACTTATGTGAGTTGTTTCCAACCATAAGTTCAACATTACTGTAGCATAGCGGTACACAACATTTTTAGGTCAAGAGGATAAGGACATACTGTAGACCCAGCAACCACAAACATAAATCCAGCAAAACGATAATAACTTGTTTCAAATTAACGCACATGTTCAATTTAACATGACATTAAATACAATTAATTAAAGTTTAATTTGTAATATTTCCCATTCTGTCACATTAAAAATTAATATTCATTCAGGACATTTGGAGTAGGTTTGGAGGGGGGGTTGACAATAAATTTCTAGGGATCCACTGATTATATATTGCTGCCTAAGCTCAACTGAGTCCAACTTTTACAAGCTCTTCCATAGCTTATGCTTAGTTATTAGCAATGACTGCTTAACAAGCCATGGTGGTTTAAGAAATCAGTCTACAAAGAGAAGATGGGGCTTGTCAAGAAGGAAAGAGCTGCCATTAATTCCTGCTTTCTGTTTTTGTCTCTGCTCTTCAGATAAGTGGAAAAAGAACCAGGGTCTCCCTCATTTGCTTTTGAATCTCATCCCATATATTCCTCCTTCAAGCTTCTGCATATATATATATACACATACACGCACACAGAGAGAGAGGGGGGGGAGAAGGAGAGAGATTTCAGTGGTTGTACTCCCAAGCATGTAGATACAGGAATTCATTATAAACATCATTATAAAATTCCTTCGTACTAGGAAACCACATTTTGTTGCAAGCCTCATTAGGATTTTGTGACATTTCTTTAAACATATATTGAGATTCCTATGCATCTTTCAACTTTTTTTAAACAAATTTTAATTATCTTTTCTCTCCAAAATTCTGTGAATAGGAATGGTTTCCCAAAGCAGACTGCTGCTCAGCTGATCCTGAAAGCCATCTCCAGCTATTTTGTATCAACGATGTCCTCTTCAATCAAGACAGTCTATTTTGTTCTCTTTGATAGTGAGAGTATAGGGATTTATGTGCAAGAAATGGCCAAGTTAGATGCCAACTAAGCCTAGAAAGCAAACGATACTTGCCTCTTTGCCCAGACCCCTCTCCTTAAATTCCTCATTGTAAAACAGAGAGCCCCTTATTTTGAAAGTTCATTCATCTAGGGAATACAGATGGGCTTTTTTTTTACTTTTAAAAATATTTTATGTTGGCACTGATAGTTGACATTACTGCTGTTTAATGCCCTGTATTCCAGGCATTGTCTGAATTTAGTGTAATCTAGGAGATTTTATAGTTTTATTTTAATGAATTATGCATTGATTGGAAAGTTGTTAGCAGTCCATAGTTTTTTTATTTGTGAAAGAAGAAACCGGCAGACCCTATTTTGTAACAGTGTTGTGGTGCTTTTATCAGGTGGCATTCCTTTCTCATCTTTTTAAAGAAGAAAAAAATGCTACATATCTATTTTGTGTTTATTTCATGTCTTAATGATGAATCCAAGGAGAAAAGTACCCTGTTGACCTTAATTATATTTGCAATTTGGAATTTGTGTGAATTGATTTAGTAAAAGGTTTGAAATGGTCTTGATGTCGTCTGAATTAATGATTTGTAAGTCTTAGGTAAAAATGGTAGGTGGAGCAATGTCTCAACAGTTAAAGATGCAGAGCGTGTCAGCTTGAGACCCAAGCACCACACGATGGAGTGAGCTCCCATTACTTGCCTCAGCTCCTGCCCACCTAGTAGTTGGATAGCATGCATATGCAAGTAGATAAATAGGTACCACTTTGATGAGGAAGTAACAGCATTCCAACAGCAAGGCCTGGAGACTAAAACATATGAAGAATGGCTGCAGGACTTGGGTTTGACTAGTCTAAAGAAAAGATGAAATAGGGGTGGCATGATAGCAGTATTCTAGTATTTGAGAGGCTGCCACAAAGAAGAGGGGGTCAAATTATTCTCCAATAATGGTTGGAAACAATGGTTGGAAACTGATCAAAGAGAGAAGCAACCTGGAATTAAAGAGAAAGTTCCTAACAGTGAGGACAATTAACAATTAACCAGTGGAACAGCTTGCCTTCAGAAATCGTGGGCGCTCCATCACTGGATGTTTTTAAGAAGAGACTAGACCAGTGGTGGTGAACCTATGTGCCAGAGGAGGCATTCAGAGCCCTCTCTGTGGGCACACGCGCCGTCGCCCCAGCCCCACCTCCCCCTGCAGTCACCTCCTCACCAGCAGCCCCCCTGGAGGAGAGTCGCCCCCGGATGTGGCCCACACGGAGCAGCACAGCCAAGGACATAGCGGGGCAGCAGAGACAAGATTCCGCCCTCACGCCCCATAGCGTGCAGATGTTGCGGGGTGTGGGCGGAGGGCGTGGCACTGTAGGGCTGCTTGGGCGATCTGCGGTGGGCCATGGAGGTGGTGTGTGGGCCCTGCGGGCGGGCGGGGCAGGGGGCAGGCGGGGGCGGAGCAGGCAGGGCGGGAGGGGGGCGGAGGCGGTTTTTGGGCACTTGGTCTCTAAAAGGTTCGCCATCACTGGACTAGACAGTCACTTGTCTGAGATGGTATATGTTCTGCTTGAGCAGGGGGCTGGACTAGAAGATCTACAAGGTGCCTTCCAACTTTATTATTATTATTATTCTATTCTATTCTATTCTATTCTATTATCTCCTCGGTGTATAGTCATGCTGGCCACATGACCACGGAAATGTCTTCAGACAAAGTCTATAGTTTGATTATGTTTTAGTGGGGGTTTTGCATGGGGTATTTTTAGAGCAGGCCTGTTATTTAATTTGATTTTAGAACAGAAATTTGTGTATATTTATCGTGGTTTTTATTATCGCCTGTTCACCGCCCTGAGTCCCGTAAGGGAGATAGGGCGGTATATAAATTCAATAAATAATAATAAATAAATAATAATAATAATATTGATATTCTCAGTCATCCAGGTCATATTTATCCCAAAGATGCTTTTTCAAGAGGCAACTGGACTTTCTTGTTTTTCTTTGAAGATGTTTCGCTTCTCATCCAAGAAGCTTCTTCAGCTCTGACTGGATGGTGGGGAGTGGAAGGATTTATATTGCTTGCAGACAGATGGTCATTTGCCTTCCTTTAGAGAGTTGTTGAAATCATTTTTGAGGTTTACCTGTGTTTCAACGACTCTAAAGGAATGCAAATGACCATCTGTCTGCAAGCTATATAAATCCTTCCACTCCTCACCATCTAGTCAGAGCTGAAGAAGCTTCTTGGATGAGAAGCGAAACGTCTTCAAAGAAAAAACAAGAAAGTCCAGTTACCATGGGAAAAAAGCATATTTGGGATCTTCAGACAAAGATGGCTGGCTCCCTTGGCTAAGAAACTGAGATGAGCATTGCCCCCTAGAGTCAGACATGACTAGACAGGGGAAACTGCCTTTATCTTTAGTTAAAAATGAAGCAGTCTGTTTGGATGTTACCAAGCAATGACCGAGTGATAAGTTATATTTCAGTAAAATACTCATATTAATTTTCATAGCTTATGGAAACAATGGAAGTTTCTGCTGAGTAATCACATTTTCAATCCTGCCAGGATAATGCACGTGTGACACATATAAAAAGGGGCAAAAGTTTTGATCATGTGATTATGGCCATCATCTATCTATCTATCTATCTATCTATCTATCTATCTATCTATCTATCTATCTATCTATATCTTTCTTTCTTTCTTTCTTTCTTTCTTTCTTCTTTCGTCTTTCTTACAGACACATACAAAGTGAGACCACTTTTCTTCTGTTTTTTTCTGTCTGTTGCTTCCAAAGAGTTCTTTGGCTAGTGGAATTCTAAAAGAAGAGCCCATTAGATGAGATCCTGATTCCAAGGGTAATAGTGGTATCCTAATATTTGTCCCTAGCATCCAGTATTCTCACAAATAAGCATTTGTTTTTATTATTACAAAATTATAGCCTGTTATTCAAAATGTTCTCAATGGTATTAATATTATCAATATATTAGCAATTGAAGCCATTTGGGAGTCAGTTGGCCTGAATTTATTTGATGCCTACATATTTCAAAATTCAGAAAAATCAATAAAAACAATATGGAATGGAATCCAGCCTTTTTCTGTTTAGAATGATTGAATTGAGTAGATCAAATTGGTCTAACTTTGCTTGTTGGCAGTTTTCTCCTATATGAGCAATTATGGCTCCAATCCTCAGACACATGGCTAATTAAAATAAATATTCAAGTCAGGGGAGCTGCTTAAAAACTGGATCCAGCCCATAGATCAGAACTGGAGATCTATGGCTCATACAATCTTTAGCCAGCCTAGCCTATTAGACTTAATGACAGGATACATAGTGCCATTGTTTTGACAAGAAAACACTAATGTTCAGAGTGGGCCAGGTTCTCTTACCTCAAAAATAATTCATAACAATTTATTAAATTTATATAGTCGCCCATCTCACACAAAGTGACTCTGGGATACATAGTGCCATTGTTTTGACAAGAAAACACTAATGTTCAGAGTGGGCCAGGTTCTCTTACCTCAAAAATAATTCATAACAATTTATTAAATTTATATAGCCGCCCATCTCACACAAAGTGACTCTGGGATACATAGTGCCATTGTTTTGACAAGAAAACACTAATGTTCAGAGTGGGCCAGGTTCTCTTACCTCAAAAATAATTCATAACAATTTATTAAATTTATATAGCCGCCCATCTCACAGAAAGTGACTCTGGGCTATGTACAACAATCCAATAAATCAATTTCTATTAATATAAAGCAATCATTACTTAAAACCATTATATAATATTTAAAAAACTATAAAAGCGGAAACAAGAAAGGAATAGATGAACGGCTGCTGATGATAATGGAGCCACCTCACGAGTTGACACATTCCCTGGCCATAACCAGGTCTTGTTTCCTTTTAAACTGCCTCTTAAATTACCTTTTAATTTTGGCTATGTTACACTATTGTGAAAGTTTTCCCATGTAATAGAATAGTTTATCATTAATTGAGATTTTAATTATATCACTATTTTTAATAGTCAAAATGTCATTATATGTTAAAAATCTATTTAAAAGTAGAGGATTGTTAAACAAATAATAATCTAGCATAAATCTGCTAGCATGTTATATATGTGCTTGTATTTGATCCTCTAATGTCCACTAGATGTCACTAGAGGGATTGTAAGAATCTGGAAAACATCCATTACTTCTTTGGAATATTTCCTGTAAGAGGCCAAATTTAGTTTGTCAGTAGCTTTCCGATGAACATTATATTTGCAATCTCCCAAACACAAATGGAGAATTAGATGCCTTATATGCTATTTGTGAAGAAAATGCTGTGGGTGTGAGAATTTGAAACTATAATATTGGGTGTCAGAATTGTGAAATGACTGGATGCCGTCTTACATCATTTTCAGCCAGTAAATGAAAAGCAAATGTTCTTCCTTCAGCCCAGCCTCATTGCACAATTCAAATGCAATAAAGAACAAAATACAGTTTATAATATCCTTCAACCTGAATAAATTCTTGATACATATGTGTATTTCTCCAGTTACAATGACTATGAGCATATTGAGAACTCTCAAGCCGTTTTTGAAGCAGACATTTGGCTGAAGTTAAAAAATACCTACAAAATATGTCAAGATACTTGTATGGCGTTCTATCTCTAACAGAGAGATGCCTGTGCTATTTCTTTCATGCACACCAATAGCTAATGTAGTTGAGTCCAAACCTATATGTAACTAAAGGTGAAAGTCTAGCTCTCAGGAGTGGGCTTCCACCAGTTTGCACCAATACTTGTCTTTAGGGATCACAAATACAATGAATGTGAAGCCGTGGGACGAACATTCACGGTAGAAATTGTGGGGTTACCTCCTCCTTTTCACCATTTGTAAAATGTGGCTTCAATTCACTGCTTTAATTTTGTACACTGCCCCCAAAAGGATATGTGAGATGGGTGACTATATAAATTTATCAAACAAACAAAACAAATGAAACTCAAACTAAGGTGTACTTATTTTTGGCCACTCCTATTTTTAACTCTTACCCTATGTCAGATAAAGCAGGTTCAGTGCAAAAGAAATCAAGATGTTGCCACAGTTTCTGTAGGAGAGCAGATTTGCATTGGGCTTTGTACTGTAGAAGAATGACAGTTCACAGAAACACCCGGGGCCACCTAGTTAAAAAAAACTTGCAATATGCTCAAGTTGCCTTACACAAGGCCGACAGAGTTTAGATTTGTTTATGGCCGCTCTTGTGGAAATTAATGAAGGGTGGCATTCTTAACACCTATTAACTGGAGAGACTAATGGATTCAGCATAATTCTCATACTATATGCCACCATAAAAAAAAAGATGAAAGCCTTTCTCTGCAAAGGTTACTAAGCAGAGGCGTTTGTCTTAATGAGGTTGGAAATGAGATGCTGAGTCAGACTGATGTTGGTTGGATCTAGTAAAAACAAGCCTTGTGTTCTTGGATTGTAACCAATCTTACTAGTGGGAAATACATGAGGTAAGAATTATCTGCTAGTGTTTGCACAAACACTAGAAGTCCAACTGGCACAGGCCACACCCAGCCCAAAGAATGAGTGAGTAATGAAGTAGTTTGTGCATGTAAAATCAAAGTATTGGGACTTAATAGCTACACAAGGGTAAAATGAGGTTTGCATAAGATCTAGGAGCTTTGTGGTTGCTGGATTATTCTGTTGATTTATACTCTCAAGATAAAGGTTGGCTGTTGTTTTTACATGCCTTTATTGGCCATGGTAAAAGCTCATGATGTTTTTCCACATATCCCACCTTCCAAAATGTTATATGCAACATACTAATAACATACAAACCCATTCAAACAGATTTTATGGCTTGATCACATAGCTGACAACATTCCCTCCAACATAAACACATACGAATATTTTGAATGCTGTTTACTCCCTACTTCACCCAGTGACTGAGAATTAACTGGGAGGATAATCCAAGCAGATTTATTGCTGTGACCTTAGGCCCATTCCAGCATTGCCTTTGCATGTTCAGATATCCCACATGCTGGATTGAATACCCAGAAGCTATGCCTAAACAGGCAACAGAGTTTTTGCCAAATAAGCAGGTTTATTTATTTATTTATTTATTTATTTTATTTTTTGGATTTATATCCCGCCCTTCTCCC
>NW_015386640.1:273978-279496 GCF_001527695.2 Protobothrops mucrosquamatus | reverse complement strand
AAGCTGGAATAACCAAGTCTTGAGGGCGCGGCGAAAGGAAGGGAGATCAGGGATAACCCTGATCTCTGGGGGCAGTTCATTCCAGAGGGTGGGAGCTCCCACAGAGAAGGCCCTCCCCCTTGGGGTCGCCAGCCGGCACTGTCTGGCTGACGGCACCCTGAGGAGACCCACTCTATGGGAGCGTACCGGTCGATGGGAGACCCACTCTATGGGAGGTTATCAATATCCACTGATATACTCAGGAGCTGAAGTAGGAGAATGTGTTTTTTGTAAGAACAAAGAAGATGATAGGATTTCCTTCTATGAAATTGTAGGCAAAATCAAAGCCTTTTTTTCAGAGCTAGAATACACATGAAGTACAGAAGCAATGCATTCATACTTCAAATCCTATTCATAGAATTTAGTATGTTATGACAAAGGGAAACTGGCTGTTTGAATTCTGCCATTATATTTCCTACAATTCTAAAATTAAAACATTACATTCAACTTTTTCTCCCTTTGGGGGATATTTTAGTTTAATACAAAGTCCATTCCTGAGTAAGAAGTGAATAAATCTGACTAATTCACAATTTTGTGGATTCCAGTAAGGCATCCTGCATCCTCTAACTGTTTTGTTTTTGTTTTTAATCCAATGCGCCAGTATAACAAAAGTCAATGAAACTTCAAAGCTTTGTTTATGTGGCTATTTTCCTTGTAAGATCATGACGCAGACAAATTATTCTTTCTCATATACTGGGAACTGAGTGATGTTTAGTCTGATCCAGCAGAACTCTCTTATGTCCATAGAATTTGAAGATAATGTACTCAACAGGGCCAACTGATGCCATAAGCACAGCCCAACCATGATGCCCCTCACTCTTTCCATTGCTTGACTGACAGGATATTAAATCTCAGTAAAACTAAGTGTAAGAATGGAAGAGTTAACAGCATGATAGCTGTGGTGCCCCTCTTCCATTGGTGCCCTAAATCAGACTTTCCCAACTTTTCTGGTTTGGTGACCCGGAGGGGGAAAAGAGGGAATGGTTGTGTGGGAGGGGCAGGTATATGCGTGAGCATGAGCACCTGTTGCTCACACGAGTGGGGCCAAGAGTACCCATGACGCTCATGCGAGTGAGGCCTTGAGCACCTGCGACACTCACGCAAATGGGGCCACAAGCTCCTGCAACGATCGCACAAGTGGGGGCGCGAGCATCCATGATACTTGTGTGAGTGGTTCTGTGTGTGCACATGCGCATGCACCAGCCAGCCACTTACATGACCCAGTTGCAAATAGGCCATGGACTGGTAGTGGCCCATGGCCCACAGGTTGGGGACCCCTGCCCTAAATATTAAGCCTTTCCTTAATGGTTCATCCAAGGCTGGTCCTCTGTAAGAGTGCTTTGGCCTTGCTGAGGATACTGAATAAGCCAACGAGGACTTAATTACACACAGATAATTGAAGAGGTGTGATAGATTCAGCAGAACCAGGGCACTAAATATTTTACTGCACAAACTGTACAGAGTAAGTTATCATTCAGGAACAGCTGTTGTTCAAGCCCTTATCTGTGATCAGCTGAGATCTTAAGTAAAAGTCCAAGTAATGTTTCATCTCCAATGTTGCCATTTAGAAGAAAAAGGCCTTGGTCCTTTCTAAGTTCAGGTTCCTGAGAAACCTCAGAAGAAATATGGAAGAACCCTTGCCTAAGCAATCAGATAATATGAAGACTACACACTGAAGTTGCAGGACAAAAGAGGTGAAAGCAGTGATGGGATTCAGCCAGTTCGCACCACTTCGGCAGAACCGGTAGCTAATTTTTTGTTGCCCAGGCCCAGAATGGACTTCTGGAAGCAGCATCCACACAGAGAACCAGTTGTTCACATATTTGAATCCCACCACTGGGTGAATCCTTGTATTCAGGATCCTACTGTAGGTGAGTTGTTTTTCATTCTCCTGAGTGGGGGAAAAACTTCTAATTTGTTCTTATGCTCATGATATTTTTTCATAATACTATGTCAATATATGCAGTTGCTTTTTCTTCAAGACTTTTTACTACCTTATTTAGCTTCGTGTGAAACCTTATTTATCAATATGAACCTTTGTATACAATTTATGTGTGTGTGTATAAATACACACAAATATATATGCAAGCTCTGTAATTTCCATTCTCATGTATAGTTTTGAATAAATATATTGAAACTTTGCATTTAAAGAATTTAATAAGAAACATAGGCAAATATTAAGTGAATTTATAACTATTCAAAACAAAAAAACAAAGTAATAAATTAAGCTTGGCACCAGGATCAGATGGGTTTATCAGTCAATGTAATAAAGAACTGGAGGATGAACTACTAGAATCCCTGCAAAATGAATGAAATCTCAGAGATAACGGCAGTACCACATTCATGGTAAGAAGGAAATATAACTTTGGTTCGTAAAGAATAGAAACCAATAAGATGGACCAATCTTCTTACTGAATGTTGATTACAAAATTTTCACTATAGTGTTAGCAGCCACTTAAACAAGTGGTACAATAGAGACGCATCAGGCAGGTTATATTCTCAAGAGGACCAGACAGGACAGCAGTGGATCCATAAAAAACGCAAAAGGTTATCAATAAAATGATGGAAACGAATACCAATATTTTTTCTGGATGCAGAAAAGCCTTTGAGAATTTGGAATGGCCATTTTTACTTGCAGTATTGAGTAATAAATGCCACCATACAGTTTAAAGCTCTAGTTAAAAACATATATCAGTGACACAGACAAAAGATTATAGCTAATAGAACATTATGATTTTTTTCAATCAATAAAGGTACCAGATAAAGATGTCCTCTATTTTCTCGTATATTTTTAGACATATTACCAAATATTGGGAAAAAAATACACAGCGTTATTCAAAATTTAAAGAAAACAAGCATTTGAATTGACACCCCCCTCCAATTTTTCCTACTAGAATCTTTCCAGAATAAAGAAACAGAAAATATCATAGCTAATTTAAGATCACACAGATGGCTTCAAAGACAAATTTGATTGTACATTGGAAAAGCAATAGCTTGTTGACAATATCAGACTCAGAAAGTAAACTTGAGGAATACGCTCCAATGGCTAAATTAATGGTCTGACTAAATTTAAGCAAGAGCTTCCAAATATATTACATATCATCCAACAAGACAATTTCAAACATTTAGACTACAGGTTTTAAGGAAGAAATATTCAATGTAAAGGTGATAGCCAGAAGCAATTTTAACATTTCTAAATATTTGATATAATCACCAGTCAAGCAAAGTAGAATGCAATTTAGAATTTAAAATTGTTTTTATCAATTCTTTATCACTTATTCATTTTTCTTTTCTTTTCTTTTCAATAAGGTCATGTGCATTTATTTTATAAATAAAGATAAATAGTGGTAATATCTATATAAATATTAATACAGTTTCCTAGTGATTTTCAATTATTTATTAAGATGATATAATGAGTAGCTATAAATATTCAGTTTATTATCAATAAAATAATGAATTTTAAATATTTCAACAACTGTAAATTCTTGTTCATTTACTGATATTTTATTTTCTATCCATTATATTTTTGATATTTCTTCTTTTTTTCTTTGTATGTAGTCATTTGTTTGCTTCCTTAAATGTTTTAAAATAAAATTTGATATTTTTTTTTTAAAGATACTGTGTCTGGTATATAAAGTCATTCACTGAGTTTTGTGGCTGAAAAAGGACTTGAATTTTGATGTCCTATGTGCCAGTTCAAATGTTGGAGATTTAAAACTTCATATTTTATACCGAATTTTATTTTATATAATTTCATATTTTATACCGAAACTTTATATTCTACAATTCCAAGTAAGCAAAGATGAAATGATTGCTTTGCTCCAGAGAATCTTGTTTTGTTTTAGGGAAAAAAAATCACAATTTTCCAGCTGTTATAGATGCAAAAAGAGATGTTTTGAATTGTGGAGCCCCTATCAAGAAGACAAAAAGGGGAAAAAAACCAATTGCATGAAAAAAAAATTAAATTAGTTTCTAAAGTTCCTCAGAGTGTTCTGAACTTGTATTGGTCAAGCACGACGAGATCAGCTTCACCATGACTTGAATGGAATGCTTTTCTGTTGTTTTAATAATTGCTGAATGAGTCTATTGATTCTCAAGGAGTGTGCTGAACAAAATGTAGTTCAATCAAAATAGAGTATTGATTTGTTTATTCATTGAGACATTTTTCTCTGAAAAGACAATTTATGTTACAGTGCATTTGGGACCTTGGAATCCTGCTGGTCAATAAATCTTTCTTGCACCAAATCATTTGCCTTCTCATCATTGTTCTAAATCTTGTTTCCCAAACATTGGTAGCTCAGATGCGATGAGGCCCAATATCGTCTACATCTATATATCTATATAAATATATCAATATATATCTATCATCTATCTATCATCTATCTATATCTCTTTTCCACCTCTTATGTTAATGTATATATTTATATTTTATCAATAAGAATAAAACACAAAACAGAAAGAAAACAGAAAAAAACATACATCCAATAGTAACAAAACAACAAAAATGTGTACAAAAAAAAAAGAAAAAAGAAAAAAACGACTCAAACATCCAATATTAAATGTAAAAAAAATCCACCTTGACTGGAAGCTGAAAAGAAAAAAAAACCCTGATAATTTCTCCTCCCCTTACATAATGGGTCTGTAAATAGTTATTAATTTTTTCATCCTTATTTAATAAGAAAATATATAAACAAATATTTCAGAGGAGGAGGTCTCTATCTAATAGTCGAACTGGTATCTGTCTGTCTGTATATAGAGATACACACACATACACACACGTTATTTGTAAGTTTTATCTCTCAGTTTATTTCTGTACTATTTATTGGCATAGGGATAACATTTGGCATGCACTTCAGTATATGCAAAGCATTGGGGACATAAAACCAAAGGGTTGTGCCAATCTTCAAAAAATATTTGGACGATGAAAATTTGATTGAAATACCAAAGTGAAGAGATTCATGAACTGAAGGACGGATATACTTCAAAAAAACGAATCAAATCAGGGAGTTCCAAAGCATTATGTAGTCTTTTGAAGTCCTTTGTAGATTCAGTGGCTTTTCTACTGTTTTTGGAATTACTATTAACATTATACCTGATGCTCTCATTGAGCAAATGCCATTGTTAGTATTTGCATCCCGGCACTGACCTAGGTACACAATGATGACCCCCATCACAGGTGCCATTGTTTGATCCTCTGTTGGCCATTACAGGAGTTAGCTAGGGCATGGCAAGACTACTTGACAAGGCCTCTAATTTTCTGCTAATCTATTTATCCCATCATACGGGTCTGGATGGGGAGGAACAGACTCAGGCTCAACCCTTCCAAGACCGAGTGGCTGTGGTTCCCGGCGCCTCGGCATAGTCAGCTGACGCCATCGCTGACTATAGGGGGCGAAACCTTGGCCCCCTCAGAGAGGGCGCGCAACTTGGGAGTCCTCCTGGATTCACGGCTGACCTTGGATGACCATCTGTCGGCCGT
>NW_015386640.1:164334-273938 GCF_001527695.2 Protobothrops mucrosquamatus | reverse complement strand
TGGCGACCCCCAGGGGGAGGGCCTTCTCTGTGGGTGCCCCTACCCTCTGGAATGAACTACCCCCCGAGATTCGGATAATTCCGGATCTCCTTACCTTCCGTCGCGCCCTCAAGACATGGCTCTTTCAGCAAGCGGACCTGACCTAGGGTGGATTTTATACTGGGCTTTTTAGGAATTTGGAAGACACAACATTAAAATTTGGTTTAATTCGGTTTTAAGGGGGGGATTGTATATATGTTTTGGTTTTAAATATGTTGTGCGCCGCCCTGAGTCCCGCTGGGAGAAGGGCGGCATATAAATTAAATTAAATAAATAAAAATAAATAAATAAATAAATGTCAACCTATTTCTGCAACCAACCTGCTTTTGTTGATTATCTAAATAACATAGAGCATTGCCAGCATGCTGCAACTTTGCAGGTGTCTTATATTCTGCCAGTGAGGAGGAGACTCATCCCCCAAAAAGCAATCAGCTTGCCAACTAGCTGTGCCAATTGTCCTTGCACCCCAGAAATGATGATCACATTCAAGAAAGCAAGCAGGTCCACTAGATAAACCAATGATCCTTCTTTTGTGTCATGTCAAATCCAGTATCTGAGAAAAAGCAGTGGAAAAGCAAGAACTTAACTTTAAAACAGATTTTTTTCCCTAATATTTTATTTAAATTGGGATAGGAAACTTGCTGCATTGGTTCAGTATAATTTGGTCTCTTTATTGGACAGTTTGGATGCTGATCAATCATTTCTAGCCCAGCTTTCAAAGGTGTATTATGGTGAATTCCTTGAAAACATCCAGCTGAATCAAGGCAGGGTTATTGACATCTAAGTGGTCAATCTTCCCTGCTATTTTCATTTCAATCTGTCCAAACTGAAACAAGCCTTTATTGCTTCCCCACTGTAGACCACAGATCTTTTTATTCAGGTTAAATCGTGAAACTTAACACAACTTAACATCACTTTGCTGCTGAATCAGAACCTCATACTGCATCATTCCCTTTTTAATCATGTCATGTCAAGGTCTGCAGGGGAGGCAAAAAAGTCAACATGGAGGTTGTGATTGCAGCCCTGCCCTTTTGTGTGCTTGTGTAACATCAGCACATACAGGAGAAGGAGTTGCTCAGTCACAGCCAGGGTCTTGCTTTTTGTGAACTCCCCCCTCCCTTGGATGCTCAGGCTTAAATCAGGCTAAAAAAACTAGCAAAATTATTAAAGTCAAAACAAAGAATTTATAGAAGAGGAACATGAAAAATATTGCTCTCCACTGACTTATCAGCTTCTAAAATTGTGAGTTGTGAACTAATATAGCTTGTTCATTAGAAAGAATGGCTCTCTTAATGTTTTTTTTTTTTTTTGCTAAATGTAAGGTAGATGAATTCTATGGAGATGGGTTAATATCTTCTTAAAATATGATACTTCCTCCAATTTCTCCCACACAAGAGTTTTTAATCAGCCCTTCATGGTAGGCCAGGGAAGGAAATATACTCCACAAATTCTGTAAATCTGCTTTTTTGTTGCAGGGTGTAATAATAGAATCTTAAAAGTATGGCACACTCTCTCTGTCTCTCTGTCTCTGTCTCTCTCTGTCTCTCTCTCTCTCATCAAAGCAGAGCATCTTGAGATTTTTCCTCATTCTCTCCTCCCTTTTAGAGCTCTGCTGTTGAATTCCTTCTTCAAGGCCATTTCTATACTCCTGTATAATATTGTATTTTGCAATTCATTGAATAAAAATGAGGGTGGGATCTCTCATTTCGTGTAACTCTATCAAATGTCTAGCTCACAACACAGATTTATCATTAGACAACTATAAGCTTAAGCGCAGATAAAATAGTGGCTGATCTCAGCTTAATATAAGACATGAAACTTGGATATTATCTCAGGCAGATATATGTATCAGAAGAAAAGCACTAAAATGCAATGTGCTAATGTGGGAAGAGGGAACCCCATCATTAGTACTGAGGCAACCTGTGTAGCATCAATCGTATCAATGCCACTTGAATTTTTACTTGTGCTTGAATTTTTTTCCTCAAAATGTCTATTAATACAAAAAGTATGGAAGAAAATTAAAATTGATGCATTTGTAGAATACTTATTTACTGAATTGTGAAACAATAACAACATTAAATCCATTAGATAGCAATATAATGAAAATATTTTTTCATGAAATATATATTTTAGTAAAAAAAATTATAATGCAAAGAGTGACTGTTTTAAGTTTTTGCAAATATCTTCGATCGCTGGCTAATAATTTTGATTTTGCAGAGCCCTGAAAAGTCCTTGAAGGGAGGCATGGGTCCTTGGACCACACTTTAAGAAGACTGATCTGACGGTTTAGACAAGGGGATTAAGGATGTCTGTGAATGGAGAGAAAGGCCACTAGGTGAATAGAACTACTATCATCTGAAGATGGCTGAAGGTGAAAAGAGATATAGTCCTATCTGTGTAGAAGGTTAGAAAGTAGCAATCTTATTGCTAGTGCAAAATTATAGACTGGCTTTTGTAGATAAATGAGATTTTCCGGTTGATAAATGTCAGGAACCCTGTGAATCTCAAGCCATCACAGTCTTGATAATCTGCTGAATTTGCCACAGCCTACTTTGTTGATAATTCATCAACAAACTCTGTAACATAACTACATTATACTGCAGAACTTAATTGCTTCAATGAGCCTAAAGGGTGTCCCTTTTTTTTTGTTTCAGACTTGCAAGTTGACAACACTTATTTGATACGAATGTGATCATTTTAGTCTGGATATTAGTTACATTCAAGAATCAGTCTTCCCCTCTGCCTAACTAGCTGTATACTTTGTTCTGTATGTCCTTTGCAGACAGCCCTAATACCTAAAGCTGGAACTGCAACTCAGAAGCAACAGCAGCATAATTGATAGGCCTGAAGAGTGCAGGTAAGTAGAAGGATTGTATTTACATCCCTGCTCTGAACTCCACAGGGAACAAGACTGGTGCGCGATGGCTACAAAACTTGAAAATTGCCACAACTTCCTTTCTGTGTTTTGCTCTTCAGAGATTTAGTTCATTCCTCCATAGAATCCAACTTAATGCCTTCACAGCTCATGTTTAACCATTATCACTAGCAACCGGTTCATAAGTGTCTTTGCTTTGGGCTGGATCTCACAAATAGGAATCAAAGGGAGATGATATTTGCTGTTTTTTAATAGCAAATGAATAGTGACAACATCTCCGAGCGTAGCCTATGAAATCCCAGCTCTACCGCATGTGTTTTTCTGCCGACTTTGGTTAACACAGGAAAGTTGATATTTCTGTACCTTGAAATGACTAGGCTTCTTAGGCTTAGGAGAATAAATTAAAGTTGAGCCAAAGTATGCCTCAGCTGCAGTGGATGGGCAGATTGATTTGCTTTCCATCTGGGAGATTAAATTCTACTGCCAAAAAAATGGCACCAGCATAATTAGCTGTCAGTCAAGTTGCAAAGAGACAGACTATGTGGGATAATTGAAAGCCCTGTAGCTTCTCATTACTTACTACAGTAGCTCTATTTGCAAATTTCCACCTTGAGGTGGTTCTCAGAATGTTGTCAGAAATTATAGTCATCCCTGCTGGCACATTCTTCCCAGTGCAAAAGAGGAATATCAGTCAAGGTGTGGATTAATGTTAAATACATTTTTCACTTAACCTAACTTCATTGTAATATATTTGTCAACAGCTGTTGACAGCTCCACTAGGCTTGAATTACAGTCTTATCCACACAGCTAGAAGGAAATTATGGGTTCTCCACTCCTTTGCATCCTATAGAGATGTTTTGCAGGCACAAAAATCTCCTCCGTGATTGGACAGTGGACAAAATAGCATGACCTCATGTAAACATTTCCTGAAGGATCGTTGTTACTTACAACAAAACTCACAAAAAGTTTTGTGTGGCATCTTGGAGATATACAAAATATGATGGTGAAAAAAATTGGGGTTTCTAAAGCATTCCATCAAATGCAAATGAGATGTGGAGTTTGACATGTGTTGATTTGAATAACTCATAGCTTCGAGAAATGCTATGAGTTAGCATAGGTGAGCTGATGACAATAATACTGAAAACAAGACCATTACATTCCTTTCTTGGAAAGGTGCTAGAGAAGAAATCACAGACTAGAAGGCTTATGACTTGATCTGGAAGCCCCACCCTCATTAAGCATTAGGTGATATGTGGATTGTGGATTTGATTCAGTTCAATGATTTAGATCGATTAGGAGAACAAATTCAATTCAAGGCTTCAACACAAAATATTATAACAATATGTGTGAGGGGGCGGGGGAAGCAAATTGGACTTTCTTTGGAAAAAAATTAAGAAAAAAATAAAAAAACTGAGGAGAACATTGCTTGGTCTGTCATTAACCACTATCCATTCTCAAAATGTATTTATCCAGACAACTGCTATGACTCCTCTCCTGAAGAATTATAGCTTCCCACAGAAGAGGGAGCCCTGAGAAGACTGTCCCCCACCACCTCTCACTCTACTACACCTACTACACTGTTAATTTCTAAATTAATCATTTGTTTTAAGAGACTTTTTATGAAAACTGTAGTTGGATATCTCACAGGGCTGTACTATTCCTTGCTTTTTTGGTACAGCAAACCAAGTCAGATGTTCAGTTTTCCTATTTATCATATTCTCTTCAAAATCTGGATTTTGGTACTGAAGATTTTTACATTGAAAACAAGTCAGCTGTGAGAATCTCCTTTCCCAATCTGAAGTGGTACAACCCAAAAACAGGTGTAGCTACTCTTTCTCTTCATCTGGAATTTGTACAATTCCAATTCCAATTCCAATTTATCTGGAATTTGTACAAATTATTGTACCACTGCAATGAATGTTTTCCATAAAAGTAGGATGTAAGGATCAGGAGAAAATGGGAAATAAAATGAATTGGCTTAATATTAAAATGTTGTAATATCCACTGATCTTATGTTATGATATTCATAACATAACTCTGGTTCTTCAGCCTGATTGCAACAGATTGTTAGCCTTGGAATAAACAGACTAGAGATAAACATAAGAAACACAATTGGTTTTCTCCATTACACATTACACACAGTTCCCATTCTTCTTTATACCCTACCAGAAGTGTGTGTGTGTGTGTGTGTGAGAGAGAGAGAGAGAGAGAGAGAGAGAGAGAGAGAGAGAGAAGAGGAGGGGTGATATAGATATAGATACAGATAGATACAGATAGATATAGATATAGATGGTTCAGAGAGAGAAATAATTTGCATGCATACAGTGTATGTGTATGTGTATGTATACATGTATATATGTATGTAGGTCTTTAGTTATTCGGGTTTTCTCCCGCGTAGAATTAGAAGTGTCTTGGCGACGTTTCGACGAAGTCACATTCGTCATCTTCAGGCTGGTGTCTTCAGCTTCGTGCTTCTGGGAGTAGTGTGTGTGATCGCAGTTGTTTCTTCCTTTTAACTGCCAGTGGGGTTTGAACTGATTGGGTGGGAGCTTGGCTGTGTTCTGATTGGGTGGAGGTGTGTTCTGATTGGTTAAGCGCCGACATCCATTGTCACAGCGTTGACACATACATTTGGTTAAGTGGGCTAAAGGGACAATAATAATATTTTCTTGAGGAAGTTGCCTGAAGGATTGGAGAATATAAACTGTAGAAATGGCTTTGCTACTCTATTTTGCCTGCCTGATCTGAATGGTGTTGGAGATTGCAAAACCTTCTTTTGCGGTGAGAGCCCTTAGAGCACGGGTGTCAAACTCACCACGTCACATGACGAGTCACGACGTATCATGACTTTTTTTGCATTGCCGGAGCTGGGGTGGGCACGGCCTCCGTATGAGGCAACCGGCCCATGGGCCGGAAGTTTGACAGCCCTGCATAGGAGTTGCTCCAGTGGTGCTTGGTTTCATGGAGAAAAACCTCTCCCTTTCCTAACCATCTTATAGTTAGCAGAACATCAAATAAGATGCTTCCACAAGGAGACTAAGCTTCTGCATTTATTTATTTCTGGTCTCCTCTTAATTAGACTCCATGGTGGAGGCAAATGATTTTTAGAGGGGTTCTTTTGTTGTCAGAAAGTGGCTGCAGCAGATGCTTCAGCTTGAGTTTCAAGTACCACACAGCTGTTCCACAACCAATTAGTCTTCCTATGTGCACATGAAACTCCATCATTTTCCTTTTTCCTGTCTCCGCCTGAAGTTTGTTCAGTCTAGCGACCTGTCTAAACTCAACATCTGCACATGTCTTCCATAAATCCACCAAATGCACCTTGTGATAACATTACTCCTAACAGCTCGGTAAGTACAAAACAACTAGGCTGTGTTGGATTCTGGCTCATCGTTCCAAAGGTTTATTTGCCCTTTTCTCTTAATGAACCTTCAGGCATGAGCTCATTTCTCGCAATAGAGGAGGAATAGCTTCATGGAAGCTGACAGAAATTGTGTAAACAGAAACACAATGAGTGGTAAAGTCTGACCTTTTCACCTTGCTTTAAATGCGACACTAGTAATTCTTAATTGGCAATCTTTTCTGATTTTCTTTGTATATGTACCTCATAGATTTTGGCTCCTTCTTCTGAGCCTCGAGAACCAGCATGATTATATTTATGCTTGGTAATTTCATTTAATTCGTTATCAGCAAGCACACATTTATACTAACTCAAGGAATATTGCTATATGTTTTACGTACTTAACAATGTCAGTAATTTTAAAATATGTGAATTTTTTTTAATGTTAACCTTTAGCAAAATAAAATATGTGAATATATTTTTAGTGACTGTCCTAATTGAAGGATCTCAATAATGTACTCCAGATTGTGGGTTGTTTTCCATCATGATCATGAAGATGGCAAGTTTCATCACGTTTTCTTCAATGGTCACCTGTAAAATCTCAATAGCTTCCTTTAGCTTTTGAAAACTCCTTTTTTTTAAAGAACTTTTTTATTGCATGCAGAATATGCTTTGGTAAGGATCAAACCAGACATTATTTATAAATGGGCCTGCATGTAAAATACTTTTTTAAAAAATGCAAATAGAATTTTTTTGTTATAACTGCAAATATGAAGAAGTTTTTCTTTACTCTAGTGTGATTAAGAAGACATAATTCGCTTTAGAACAGGGGTCCTCAACTTTGGCAACTTTAAGACTTGTGGACTTCAACTCTCAGAATTCCTCAGCCAGCAAAGCTGGCTAAGGAATTCTGGGAGTTGAAGTCACAAGTCTTAAAGTTGCCAAGGTTGAGGACCCCTGCTTTAGAAGAAATTATTGTGTGGCATCAATAAGAAATTGTCTCTTGGAGCGGAATTTTCTCAGAATGAAAGCAGATATGGAAAGGTTAAATAATAACAACTCATCAAAATTATTGTTAATATTGTAGTTGATCACCCAATCAGCCAGATGTTTAGACTGGATTTTGGCATTTTTTCTACCCAAGTCCTTCCCAAGGATCTGGGATAGGCAGATGTTGTTTAATAATATGAAAGGTATTATCACAGGACATGAACTGTTTCAAATAAGCTGCCTTTTGAAATTGAGTGGTGATAATTTTGTCAAGGTGCTGTTCTAGATATTTTTGGATTGCACCCAAGGCACCTATTACTATTGGTGCTATCTTGCTTTCTTTTGCCCCAGTTGTTTTACTTCCATTTGGAGGTCTTTGTATGTGATTTTCTCCAATTCTTTCTCTTCTTTTCTGCTGACCCCGGGTACTGCCACATCCACTATCCAGACTTTTGTCTGTCTTATCAACAATTGCTAAGTCTGGGGTACATTCATCAGCTTTAATCACACCATCACTATGATCACCACTAAAATGGTTCATTTCTTTCATTAAAACTGAGGTGTGGTAAAATGGATTTAGCAGAGCCACTGAGAAAGAAAGCAGGAGAGAAAAGATTTTATTCCCATCACTACTCATGCTTTTGGCATTTCCAGGTTGGAGGAAGCCAATAAAGGCAGAATTATTTGTCTTTATTTTAATTAAAATGCAACATAGTCAACATGATTACTTATCTCTGGCCACAGTGGAACAACCTGCCTCCAGAAGCGGTGAATGCTCCAACACTGGAAGTTTTTAAGAAGAGACTGGACAGCCATTTGCCTGAGCAGGGGGTTGGACTAGATGACCTTCAAGGTACCTTCCAACTTTACTATTATTATTATTATTATTATTATTATTATTATTATTATTATTATTATTATTATTATTATTATTATTATTATATAACCACTGTCCCTCTTCTGCAATGTCCCACATTACAGCATAGAACGAAATCTCCAGGATCACATGCAACTGTAAGACTTCAGCTTATTCCCCTCTGCCTTAGTTAAAGCGGGACACAGCTAATAGGTTTATTTTATTTATTTAATTAGAGCCCAAGACCACTCATAAAAAGGAAATTCAGCAATATAGTAAATAACAAGATAAGATTATGAACATCCTGAAACAGCCCAATAGAAAGAACGAGATACCAGATGTTTCAGAAAGCTATGACTATCAAAAGGAATTTTGCAACCTTCTTAGAGATTTCTGAGGACGGGTGCCATAAAAGAAGAGCAGAAACCTCCTAATCCCAGGAGCAATTAGAATTACTGAGAAATGGAACAAAGAGTTTCGATTGCTGTTGGGTATATAATGGACATTTGAATAGCATGTGATATAGATTCAGCCTTTCTATCTCAGCACAGATAAGTGCAGCTTTCAGAAGGGAGGTCAATGTGTCTACTGAGTGGCACCCCAGATTGTGCCATGTGAGGACCATGTAAAGAAATATCTAGGCAAAGTCCAATGAAGGGTGGTAATTACACTGTAGAAAAAAGTGGGAAACACTGCCTTGATTGGTCTGCATATCTAAGTCCCCAGTCCTCTGCTTCAATTCAGCCAAAGTTTTATCAGGGCCAAAGGCAAAAAATATTAGTAAGGAAATGCCATATTATATCAAATCATTAATTTGTTTCCTTGAGGTAGATCTAAACCTGTTGTGGGGTGCGATGGACCGAGGAGATTACCAAGATACTTGCTTCAGCCAGAATTTAAGTCAGCAGATTCTTAGTCTAGCCCCAGAGGAGGTGAAGCCTAGTCTAACAATTTTAAAGAATTAGAAATCAAGTAAAGTTTTTATGAAACTTGATTATAGTTTCTATGCTTGGCTTTCTGTTATAGATACACAGCTGAGCTCCATATATTATTAAACCCCAAATTTTGGCTTTAAATAATTTGATGGTTGCCAGAACATAATTATTTCCATAATTATTTGATTTGTAAAATTAACGTGTTACGACAAACTTTTCCTTGACCACTAGAAGGTAGTATCAAAGTAACATGGCCAAATGGAATGAAAAAAGTCGTTTTTCCATTCCCTCAACATAAAAGTTGCAGAGAGACCTGTTTGCTCTAAGGAATGGATAGGACAAGAGCAAACAACTTGCTGAGCAGTGACCATCCAATTTCCCCCAATTGCCACCAGAAATCATCTAGTATGAGGCAATCCATGATCCAATGAGGTGCTCTTCTGATTTATGATTGCTGATGATTTGACCCACCAGATTACAGTTATAGGACCTGTAACATGTCTTCTCTGCAGTTGGATGGGGAGATGTAACTAAGGATAGGCGGTCTTCTCTCAGATAACCTAGTCCCATGCCATGAAAGGCTTTAAAGTTTAAACCAGACCCAGAAACAAACAAGCAACCAACGCAGCTCACGGAGCAGAGGTGTGATACATGTTGTTCTAGAAACAGACATAACTGTCCATACCACTTTATTCTACACCATCTGAAGTTTCTGGGTATTCTTAAAGGCAGCATTACAGTAGTCACATCTGGAGGTGACTAGGACACGAGTGACTGTGAGCAGAGCCTCCCGATTTTAAATCTATATTATCCCTCTCTCTTACAAAATGATACTTATGCCCTAGAAGCAACTTCCGGTATTCATGATTGTGTCATGACTTTAACTGATGCTTAAATATCAAAGTGCATGTTCTCAAGAGATTTTACTTTTTAAAATCAGGTCTGGAGAAGAAAGAGTGAGGTGTTGGGGATCACTGGGATCTAACTGTCAGGATTGCAAGTGGTACAACTAGGTTGGGGAAGAAAAGAAAATTATTATTCATGGATATAGAGAAAGCACATAAGAACAATAAATTCAAGATCTAAAGTTACTGAGTTGTATGTAATTCCTACATAGCTTTGCTTGTGAGTTTTACATTCTCCCTCCACTGAAAATCTTTTGGACAAGATAACTGAAAAGCCAGATGGGAATCTTTGGCACTCTGCCTTTCATTCTGTTGTTGCTGTTGTTGTTTCGTTTCATTTGTATTAATGTCATTTTCCTACAGATGTCAGATTCAGAAACAGCTCTTTGCAGAACTCCTCATAAACCTTAAAAAAATCCTATAATCTAGATAATTAATACTTTATATTTTTAAATGTTCAAAACATTGTACAATATTTTTTTTAAAAAAAATCTGCCTAGTATGCAAATCAATTTGCTTTGGAGTCTGGACTATATTGTAGATAAGGGAGGAAGCATCACTATTAAAGAAGGGTTTACAGGAAAAGTGATTTAGATTAGATATTGAGAAAGGGCTCCTAACCGTAAATGCAATTGGGCAATGGATGAGATTGGCTGGAGTATTTCTGGAATCTACTATCATAAAGGTTTCAAAGAAAATATGGAGCATTCGGGCATTAACTTAAAGTCTTTTATTGAATGACCATTCAGATATTATCAAAAAAGGGGAGAGGGACATAGGGATATTTTTGTTTGAAAATCCCATCTCCAGCTGCTTTGTGAATTTTTCCTGTCTCTTTTCCGGACCCTTCACCTTTTCATTCCCTGAAAAGTGAATCATGGAAAAGTGAAGGTCCCATAAGGTAAACAATATTGTCCATTTCTAGTTCCAAAGCCAGACACAATCATCCTTTCTGATTATATCTATTACTATACTAGCTTTGTCTGTCTTTGTTTCTTGATTGTATAACTATATTTATATAATAGAGAAGTACAGTATTCAGGTCTGAAGTACGCCAAGGGGCTGCAGATGTGGCACAAGCACCTTTTTGTATCTGTCAGGTGCTCCTTAAAGAAGCTTGAGTTTTTTCAAGAGTCAAGCAATAATAATGTAGGCCAGTGTTTCTCATCTTGGCAACTTACGACATATGGGCCTCAACTCCTAGAATTCTACGAGTTCAAATCCACATCTCTTAAAGTTGCCAAGGTTGAGAAACACCAGTGTAGATTAAAGAAAATATGGTATTGAATTAAAGAGGCGTTATGAAGGTAGCAAGAGAAGCAACCAATATTCCCTAAAAGTATTTGTGGGGGTGGAGGAAATCAGTGTTTTAGCATTCCTAGTGGGAGGGTATGGGTGAAAAGGTAAGTTCAACAGATGCCAAAAAGATGTTAGGGTAAATGCTTCCTTAAGTTTGGGTGAATATATTCCAATGCATAAATAACCCACCCAGAAAGTTTATCTATAGAATGCTGACAGATGATAACCCTGCTATTAGAGTATGTGGCCAGAACACTTCAGACGTTCTCAGAGGCTGAAGACTATCTGACAAGTATCCTGATTCCAAATTTTTCACGGCCTTGCATTTGTAGGTTTGTTTGATATTATTATTTTCACATATTTTATTATACACCACACAGAGTCTGTATGGGTTGGGGCAATCCATAAATGTTGTTAAATAAATAAATAAATAAATAAATAAATAAATAAATAAATAAATAAATAAATAAATAAATAAATAAATAAATAAATAAATAATAGTAGTTAACTGAGAGAGAATCTTTGAAAAACTTACTTTCTAGCAAGAGCAAAGTTGTGATCAAACCTACTCCTTGTTCAACAGAGCTTGATCAAGCTAAGTCTTATAAATGAAGATGTTATTGATTGTCCGAATTATATTTTGGATTTCTTAGTCGTAATGTAACAACAGTAAGTGTTGTATTGATGGAAGGTTGATTTTTTTTTTAAAAAGGGCCCATTGCTTTCAAATGCTTTATTTCTATTTTCATGTGAGACTAGTTCTTTCAAGCATACTTTCACAAGCCAGTTTGATTGGGTCATTATCATAATTACGTGGCAACTTTTAGAACCTGAGGACCTTAGTAAATGTATCCCCAGGTAGAATCCAAGTTCCAGGAAATAATACCAATTAATGCTTTCTAGCTGCCTCTTTCTTCATGGCTGGAGGCACACGATACTTTGGCATTATTTCTGGCTGGAGGCATGAAAGCTGAGTGACTTCTTTTAACTGAATTACCATTTGTGGATTACTACCACCTAGGTGGCTAATACCTATGAAAAGGCTCATTTGTCTCTGAGAAACCCTCTGACTCCAATTGAACAGCTTTTTTTATAGATTTGTGTAACCTGGAAAGTGAACTTGTAATATGTTTGCACTTCATTCACTTAATAGATTTAAAGAGAAGCAGAAGTATTTTCATGCCTAACCAACCTTGGAAAGCAAAAAGGTACTTCATTAAGGACGAGGGTTTGAATCGGTTATCCTTTTGTCATTGTTAAGGAACGGTGTTATGTCAAAGCAGTGATCCAGTAAAGATTTGTGAAACAGGCTATTTGGAGTTTTCTCTTGTTTGTGTTTCCCAGAAAATAAACCTGCAAGTAGATTTTTTTAAAATTTGGTTATTGATATCTCACTTTAGACAATTCGGTATGAGTAAATCAGCAACTAAAACGGGAAGCTAAACTGAAGAATAACCATTGGCATTTTAAAAAAAAGAGTTTGTAACATATGCACAAAAGAAGCGGAAGAAGCAAGTATAAAATAATAATCCAAAGTTAAAAAAAAATTCCTCATCCACCCAGAAGGATTGGTGGATGGGAGTAAAACAGCATGTGGAAAAAACACAAGGATTTGGTTTATATAAGAGCTTCTGAACTATATGTCGGAAATCTCCCCATTTGAGCTGTGCTGGTTCCTTCATAGTTCCACCAGCTTCCTCCATGGAAGGTTCCATTTTCTCTCCTTTACTGGAACAGTGGAAACCAAATGGGTCAATTTGCTATGGCCAACTTGCCATGGGACAACTCGCTGTGGCACAACTCAACAATTCAATTTAATTATTTAAAATAATTTTAAAAACATTTTAATTTGTGTCATTCACATTTCATTTTGTCCCTCCTTTGTCATCCTTTCTTTAATGATTCTATTCAACCTTTTTTTTCAATATTAGTGTAACTCTTGTCTTGTGGCAAGTTGTCCTATGGTGAACTGACCATGACGAATTGGCCATGGTGAGTTGGCCATGGCAAGTTGACTCTGACAAGTTGTCCTAGACCTCTGTGAAAACTACTGCTGCTGCTGCTGCTAATTATAATGAAATCCCCTTGCTAGAATGCATGCTAGGAAAAAAATATGATAAGCTTGGAACATTAAGAAGTATCTATTCACTATTTTAATGTATTGGTTTGCCTTGTTTTTATTTTGATTAAATTAGCGGTCCCTAAAGATGATTGCGCAATCTCAAGGGGAAAGTAGATTATTAAATCTATGGCAGTTTTCCCCCAACTTGGGAAATTCTGGATGATTACAATACTGGGTAGCTTGGGAAAAGGTCATTCTGTCTGTAGGTTGCAAAATGTGAAAGCCAACTGTGGAAGGCATGAGGATGGCTCACGGCAGAATATCTTGGCACATAAATGGTCCCTGTGAGAAAGATAAATGAAGAAAGCATAAAAAGAAAATAAGGGGTCAAACAAGGCACAGATCCACTAAGACTCTGTGGTTATGGAGGGAACTGAAAAATTGCAGAAGAAAAGGGATTAACTAATCCTGAAAGAAGAAGAAAAGAAGAGGGCTTCTTATTTCATTGAAAAAGAAATGGGGTTGCACAAATCTAGCCCTCTAAAGGGAAAATCCCTTTGTGTCTTCTAAATACACAGAATAAGAATTAGCTGTGTTTCTCAAACAGTAGGACTTGGGTGGAGTTTCTTCTGGTTGCCTTATTTTTTGGGATCTGAAATATCCACACATTGGACTCCAATCACTCTGAAGTGATCCTGAATGCCAGTTTAGCTGCTTTAATTCCACACTCAGGTTTTCCTTCATAGTATTGCTCTGATCTGCTAATTTGTTGGGCTAGAAAGCCAAGAAGACATTTAGACTGGTGGGAACTACTTATTAAAGAAACCTTCTATTGAGAAATGGCCCCAAAATTAGCTCTGTGGATTGTTCTTAGATTTACTCAGCAATTTCCCACTAAGTGATTGAAGTTATGTACTCTGGCATCTTGTACTAAGAACAACTTAAGTCCTTCTACAGTGAAGAGTTCAGATCTTCTTTCCATGTGGTTAATTAGTATGGGGTTTTATGGACATCTTTGGGTATGAACTTACATAAGAAAGTACAAGAACTGCAATTGGATGTCTATGACTTCAGCCGGTTCAATTCTGTTTGAAGCAGCTCTCTCTTTATCTGAAGGGTTTTATTGGCACATATTTTCAGGCTATTAAGATAGCCAGTTTGGTCTGGTAGTTAAGTACCAGGCTAGAAACCAGGAGACTATGAGTTCTAGTCTCACTTTAGCCTGAACGATGGATGGGTGACTTTGGGCCAGTCACTCTCTCTCAGTCCATGACATCACGCTCAGGTGACAAGCCAGTCAGTCAATTCCTGTCACAATCAATGGATCAACACTTGATTAATTGAAACAACAAAAAAAGCAAATTCTACATTTGCAGGAAAACGCTAGGAAGAAAAAATGTATTTTCAATCTATTGCTAGCAATTTATGTCCTAAAGGTCATGCAGTCTCTTTGATCCTATAAATGTGATGCTCTGTGATCTTTCTCTAGCGTCACATATTCAGAGCAGTAAATTAGTATGAGCTGCCATTGCTTTGTGGACAATCACCATCTTCCCTGATACCACAAACACAAATGAAACCTCTTATAAAGTGAAAACAGATGGAATGAGGGGGACAGAATTCAAATAAGAAGAAATGTTTTCAGTTACCATGGACTTAATTCTGAACATTAATAATATTTTATATTATCTCCCCCAGCCCAACCCTAACCATTCTTCTATTTTCCTGGCATGCAAAAAACAAAACAAAACCCCACCACGTGGTTAAGAAATACAGAAGATATACTTTGATGAAATGATCCTTTTGATGCTATTTCAGCATTCCCACTGATTCAGTTCCAAGAGATTGACCATGTACTAAATTGCATTATTCTGCTATTAGTAAAATATTGCTTCATCTTACAGTCTGTTTTACCAGAATAGCTGTAGTACCAATGAAAAGAAGCCTGGAGAATAATTAATCTAATTTTATTTACTGTATACTGCAAATACATTGCCAGGGTTGGAACCTCACTTTATTTCTTTGATCTTTGGTGAAGTAACTCTTTTGGATATTCATGAGTAATTGAACAGATCAACTCGCAGTTCTCTGTTCTTCCCCAAAACATAAGCATTTAAGTGGACAGTTTGTTTCTTGCTCTGTCATATTGCACAGAATTGTTGTATGCTGGGCATGCCTTTTAAGTTTAGAAGTATGAGTGGGATTAATGCGTACTTTCTTTGAATAAAATGTTCACAGACTAATTATTTATAGTCTAATAGATTAATTACTTATTGCAATCTTATTAAAACGTCCAGGAAGGATTTTTGAAGAGCATTGTGATTTTTTTTTATTGCCGGAATCCAGGTACAAAAAAAAATCAAGATAGCAAGCCCAATTGTCCAGCTAAAGTCCTTACCCATTTTTAATGTCTATTGCTGAATCCTGGATGAATGCAGTGAAATCAAAAATTGCCAGACTTATCTTTTTTGCTGCAAAAGTTCATCAAATTATTCAGTTTAAATGATGTTGCAATATATGCCTTAAACCCAAGGCTGATGAAATGTTAGTGGCTAATCATCATACTTGGTCTTATATGGCCAAGAGTTACTTTTAAAAAGTAAGCAAGGCTATGATACAATTTTGAGTAGGGATAAAGGGTATATTTATACAAATAAAATACAATTCAAAAATGTTTTTAAAATGTTTAAACTTTCCCTTCTCCTAATTTATTGTTATTCCAAACAATTTAGAATAAGCAGCAGACTAGGACTGGAAGATTCTAACAATAATTTATTAATTTAATATTTTGAAGGAATATAAATTAACAGAATATGAGTATATACATAAAACATATGAAAACAATAAATGGTACAGATATCCTTATTAAATTTTAAACTGAACTACTTGGTTAACACAATGTAGATCACTATCAAAACTGTAAAATATAAGCAATATTTATAAATCAAATTAAAGTATAATTATATCCAGTAAATAGGGAAAACCAAAATTTCTGATGTGGCACAACTCTATCTAATATTAAAATCCAAGAATGGTTTCCAATTAGAATTAAATTCTGCATCAGGTTTATGTACATTTTTATGTACAAAGTCATTCTTAACATTAAAGCATTTTCCTATAATTGAATTAGGCTATTCTTCTAAAGAGATCCCCATCCCCCTCCTGACCTTCCGTAAAGCCTGGAGCCCCAATGGGGGTGCATCATGCTGGAGGTGACTGATGGATGAAGACAAGACCCCTGTGTGCATCCTGCTTGCTTCCTCCCCATCTTTTAATTATAAGTTATTGCTATTTTGATTATTTATTGTTTTAATATTTTATTGTGTTTTAATTTTGTAAGCTGTCCAAAGTCTCCTCTTGTTGAGATGGATGAGAAAGGAAAAGAAAGAAAGAAAGAAAGAAAGAAAGAAAGAAAGAAAGAAAGAAAGAAAGAAAGAAAGAAAGAAAGAAAGAAAGAATCTTTTCCAATATATAAATTTAAAATATTGAATCCTTGCAACCATTATCCTATACCAGTGGTGGCGAACCTATGGCACAGGTGCCAGAGGCAGCACTCGGAGCCCTCTCTGTGGGCACACGTGACGTTGTCCCAGCCTCGCCTCCCCCCGTGATCCCCTCCTCTCCAGCAGCCCCCCGAAGGAGAGTTGCCCCTGAGCGTGGCCCATGTGGAGCAGCGCAGCCAAGGACATGGCAGCAGGCAGCGTAGACAAGACTCTTGATGCTGCAGGGTGCGGGCAGAGGGCATGGCTGCCATAGCGCTACTAGGCTGCCTGGGCGATCGGCGGGCCATGGAGGTGGTGGGTGGCCCTGCATGCAGGTGGGACAGAAGATGGCGGCAGAGCGGGGGCGGGGCAGGGGGTGGAGCGGGGCCGGGGACAGTTTTTTGGCACTCGGTCTCTAAAAGGTTCGCCATCACTGTCATATACAATGCTAGAACTTTGATATATTTTGAATGGATGCATGAAGTTTAATAAAAAATATCTCAAGTTGTAATGGAATTACAATCCTCAAAATCTATTTCATTCTACTATGAATTATTTTCCAGTATTTGGGGGCTATAAAACATTGTATCATATATAAATAAATAATCCACCTATTTGTTACACTTCACTGCACTCTTTAGAAAAAAAGAATTAGTTGTTGTGGCAGTCAAGACTGGAATAACATACCAACCCTAGAACATCTTATACTTAGGATATGTTCTAAGTGTGTTGTTCAGAATAAAATTAATATTGTTATTCCATTGCAATTCCCACTATTCAAGTCCTATATTCATTGAATCATACAATTGTCAACTTGTTCAGATTCTGAATCATACTTTAATAGTAATTTATAAATTATAGCTAACAGATGTTCAGTATTATGATTGATTTACCACATGGTAGAAAACAAATATAAGATTTTCATATTTGGTCAAAGGTCTCAATGTTTCTGCTTCTTTCTGTTGTTCTTTATTTGTAGCACGACCTACTTTGAAATAGGGAAGCTAATCAGACAGAGCAGCAAGAGATTCAGATGTTTTCATCTTTGTCCCGTTAAGAATAAAATCTTGCAGTCTAAACAAGTTGCCTTTCCACTGACTGAATTTCTTCATATATTCATCTCCTTGAATTCTAGCAACTATTGACCATCCCTGTTTTACTCCGATTATTTGCTTTTTGAAGAAGTCTGGGAATGTATAATAAATCCCTCACTGTAATCATCAGTGCTGTGTTGCACTCCAAATCTGAAGGGGGAAAAGGTAGTTGAAATATGTGGGGATGCCCACATTGGGAGCTGAGACTATATGGCTTATCAATTTTCCTGGGAATTTTCCAGCAGGGAAAAAAATATCCCCATACTAATTGCTTAAGGAGAGGAAATTTCCACAGCAGATGTAATAATACCTATGTTGAAAACCTAACCCTGCCCCCCTCTTGTACAAAATAATATTTTTTTTATATTTAGGGTTCTTTCCAGTCTTTGAAGATAAATTTGTATGTATTTTCACAGTATTGATGAGTTGTACTAATGGCCTAAATCAAATTGGCATAATGTTTCCCAAGCCTACCAAAGGCTGGCGCCATTTTTTAATTGTGAAAATGGCCCAGCCTATTGAGAACAGGTTTGAGATGCAAAGGCACTTAGATTGCCACAGATTTTTGTTACCTCTAACCCGGAATATTATTGGAAGTCGCTTTGGCAAGTGAGTACTGATCCATTCTGCAACTTTAAAATGTGGTAATTTGAACTTGGAAAGCCATTCCTTGTGACAATGGGTCAGAAGTAACCAAGTTATCAGTGAGTTCTAGTAATCTGGTTGCAGGAGAATAGATCCTGGAAAACAAAATGAATTTCCTTAGATGCAACTTATATATGGGAATTAAAATTTCTTATTAGTCTTTTGTCTGTGTTCCCTGTAATAGAAACTCCTGTCTAGACTGAATGGCTACCCCACATAATCCCAGTTAATATCCAGTAAAATCGCTCTGAAATGCAATAGCCATAGTTATCAGTGAGAGGCAGGATTAAGTTGATTGATTGAACAATGGACTTCTGGTTTTTTAACATCGATATGGGTCTCCAAACATAAAGTTATATATGCACACACATGCATGTCAGGGGAGGAGGGAGAAATATTTGATTGCAAAATAAGTTGTCATAATCAGTAAATGTACATGACCTAGGAAGGGAGGACTCCGCAATATTGCCAAAGAAGATAAATGGAGAACAGGCAGAAATAAATGTTTTCTCTTTCAAAACTGAGCAATCATGTAAGGCATTCAGCATGAAGGCATTCCTGGTGGCTACCTCTGCTCTTTCTTCACAATAGAAAGCTGGCACACTCCATAAACTCCACCAAGCCCCAAGGCCAAGAAAAAAATGTTCTGAAACCTGTATTTCATCTAATAAAAGCAGGCCATGTTGACACATAAGGTGCCCTTCTGCAACACTCCATTTAGCACATCCCCTTCAAACCATATTTGTAAACAGTCAAATGTCCCAAAGGTGCTTTTTCAAAAGGCAACTGGACTTTTTTTTGTTTTTTTCCTTGAAGACATTTCACTTCTCATCCAAGAAGTTTCTTCGGTTCTGATTTCTTCTTCAGTTCAGAAGTTCTGAAGCTTCTTGGATGAGAAGAAAAAAGTCTACAAGGAAAAAACAAAGAAAAGTCCAGTTGCCTTTTGAAAAAGCACCTTTGTGACAACCATGACATGGATAACTGAGAATCTGCTTAGACATAAATAGTCAAAATATCGTATATCTTCTTTTTAGATTATCTCTTTCAATCTAACAGTACCATGTGGCTTCTTAATGCCACCCCCCACCCCCAATCTGCTCCTTTGTGCAATGCACATTTCACACACTGGATTCTGGTGTCCCTGAGTCAAATAATATTGATCCTATTATTGTTTGTCATTCAACCAAATGAGGAAAGAAGCTTCATAGTAGCAGTGTAGTGCCCATGTTTTAATGTTCTGGAATGGCTGCTTGGACAAGGGACACATGGCATCTCGGAGGGGGAAAAAAGCATTCTAGTGGCCCTGTGTCAGTTTCCAGTTGTTTCCTGTAACTACATTAATAGAATTGCCTTTCTCATCTACAAAAGAGGGAAATGCAAGTTTATACATTTGCCTTCAAATCCTTTTAATCAAATATTTCCAACAATAAGAAAATTAACCCCATCTTAACAAAAACCCTTCATCCCATTCAGTGGGATGCTTTTCATCTCCAAGTGCATTAGTATACTGTGGAAGCTTTCATGATTTTCTTCTATAAATCACTCTCTGTTCAGTCAATTAGTTCAAATTTAATTGAATTAAATTCTAATAGAAATGTTGGGTTCATTTTAAGAACCCCCAGTAGTTTAACTCTAGCCCAGTGTCATGGCTAGATTTTTGCTATTTGCCAGTACCCTATTCAATGTCATGATATCCTACTATGAAACTTAATGGATGCAATCTTCATTCTTCTTCTGACCACTCCAAGTGATGCCCATTAGGTGATCAGTCATCTGAGTCCAAAAGTGAAATTTCCCCATTGTACTTAGGACTAAATCCTGCATCAAGGATTTTCTCAAATGTTGCAGGATAAAAACAAAGAGGGGAAATGTTAGTTCCCCATTTTTGAAACTATAAAAAGCACTTGAAAAACCATCTAATCTTTGGATGAGAAGCGCAGATCCTTCATTAGAAAGAACATGATTTTATTGGTAGATCTTATTTTAATATTAATTTAAATGCTTGGTGTGATTAGATGATGTCTAAACAATCATTAGGAGTCAAATCTGATTATCTCACAGGAAGAGAATGCATGCTATGAAAGCATAGCATTCATTACATCTTTTTCTACAACATGAAATCTCACTCTTGACCCTGTAATTAAGAGCAAGCATGCCTTAAACACCAGCCACAATTTCCATTCACAACTTCATTTTTCATTTTTCCCCTCCTCACTATCTTGTCAGAGTTGAAGCCACGCTCTCTGCCTTGTTAACCTTGAGATCCTGTAATAAAAATATTGGCTCAAGGCTGATTTCAGCTTTTTGTTTTGTTCTTTCATAGTCAAAATGGCTTCTTTGCTTTTCCTAGGTTTTTTGTTTTTTTTGGGGGGTAAAGAATTGTTTTGACCCTAGGTTAGTTGTGGTGGATGATGTAAGAAGGTCTCCAAAAGAAGAAGATGAAACAGGAAATACATCTGTGTTTCCCAGGTGGGTGGGTGTTACCTGTGATTAGGGTTATTATTAAAAAACAAAAACAAAAAGAAGTGAGCACAAACTTGTATATGACATCATCTGACTTATTTGCTGGCTTACTTTCTGAACATTTGAAAGCATACCCATGTGGCACAGATGTCAACAAAGCACAATGCTTTGAGCTGATTTAACTTGTGAGGAGCTCTTGAGAGATCATTAAGAAGACCACCCATGGCTGCAACCCGGGAGGCATGGTAGATGTTTAGCTGCATATGAAAAATTCACCTCAGTCCCACCTCTGATCTGTGGTATCTACAGCAATTTATCCCTGTAGACTGCTGTGAGTTGCTTTTTTCTCAGCATTGCTATAATAGGGCATAACTATGAATCAAATACAGGGATGTTGGGTGACATGCCTGGTTGTCAGTCCAACTTGCATGATTCTTTCTCTATTTCTCACCTTCAGCTCAATTGAAATCTTAGGAAACATTATGAAAAATTGATGAGTCTGATCTTCAAGCTCAGTTATCAAAAGGGCAAAGCAGCAGTCCCTGCCAATTTACATTACAGAAAAAAGGGGGCATTTGGACTGGTGTTTTCATTTAGCAGGGATTCTTTTTTAGAGTTCTCAGAAAAGAATTGAGTTAAAAAGAGGAGAAATTATTCACCCTATTCTGTTGTTTCAAGGTGGAGCAGGAAAAATGAGAAAAATGCTGCCCCATCCCAGTCATATAAACCAGGGGTCCCCAGCTCCAGTCCACAGCATGCCAGAAACTGGGACGTGCAAACAAGAAAAGCCCCATCCGCGGGATGCAGGCAGCACACGAAACCACGCCCCCTCCAGTCCGCAGAAAAACCTCTTTCTATGAAACTGGTCCCCGATGCCCAAAAGGTTGGGGACCACTGATATAAACCAGTGTTTCTCAACCTTGGCAGCCTTAAAATGGGTGGACTTCAGTTCCCAGAATTCCCAGCAGGCTGGCTGGGAAATTCTGGAAGTTGAAGTCCACACATCTTAAAGCTGTCAGGGTTGAGAAATCCTGATATAAACAAATGGATTTTACTAGTGATTTCTTTCAGCTACTCTGACTTGGATCTCTGTGGATATTTAAAAGAGTTTCACACTGTGAACCAGGAAATGCTGTATTTATAAATGATAATATTCTCCTTTTTTCTTTTCATTCCTTCCCTTTTTCTTATCAGTCTGCTTGTCAGGGTTTTTTGTTTGTTTGTTTTTCAACCTGTCTTTTTCAAATATCTTAACATTGTAGGCCATAAATAGTTACAAGATGTTAGCATTTGATATTTTCCCTACTGTGTAAGTGCCTGACTTGAGTGATATTTTGTTAACATATAATTTGTTAACATATAATTATGTCTACTGCAAACAATTGGTATAACAGTTACTAGCATTAGTGCAGGAATAGCAGAAAGGAATATACTATTATATGTATGTATGTATAGTTTATATTTATATATTTTAATATTTTATTTTGTATACATTCATTTTTAGTATTTATGTTTTTTTCAATTCTAGCTTTACTGAATATGTTGCATTTTTCATACTTCATAATTTCAGTTTTTGAGGAATAGATCTACTTCTTCTAGAAATCACTAGACTGAACACATAATGTTGGGTCAATGATAAATTATACATCCCTCCACTCTTCTCAATCTATAGACTGTGAATTATATTAGTTGCGGGTACCAGTTGTTCAAGACCCACAGCTGCTACCACCCTTCTGCATATGAGCTTCCCATGGGCATCTGGAAACAGAATGCTAATCCAGAGAAACCTTTCATCTAATCTAACACAGCTCTTCTTAAATTCTATCTGCTATTACAAACATAATTGCTCCCTTCATGTTATAATACAATGGTCAGCATATCCTATTCTGTCAGAATCATAAAGGACTCTCCTTAAGGTTTGCAATGAAAATGTCCAATTTATAACACAAAAAAAGCCTCATTTAGTTATTTTTTTCCAAATGATTTCCTGTTGTATCACATTATATCTCTTAGTTTGTAGATAAATGATAGAAAGAAATAGATAGATAGATAGATAGATAGATAGATAGATAGATAGATAGATAGATAGATAGATAGATAGATAGATAGATAGATAGATAGATGATGGATGGATAGATAGATAGATAGATAGATAGGTGGGTAGATAGATGATAGATAGGTAGGTAGGTAGGTAGACAGGTAGGCAGGCAGGCAGGCAGACTATAAATAGAACTTTTTTACAGTCACAAGAGTGCAATTAAATGCTATTCTTAGATTACAGTAAATCAAAACCATTATGGGAACAAAAATTATTGAAAATGTTATAGCCAATGTCTACTTCTGCCCCCTCCCATATCAACTAATGCTATTGAATGTTAGATCTGTCTATAACTTCACATGTCTAACTGAGGCCTGACTAGAGGAAGAGGGGACTCCCTCCCTGGAGATCTGGCTGGCTGAGTTTTGAGTACATCAGCCAGACTCAGGAAAGAGGAGATCAGCATTTGCTTTCTAGGAGATCCTGGCAATATAAGAAGCACTGTTCGTCAGATGGCTACATGAAGTGTTATTTGTAAAGATAAATTAGAAGAACAAACTAAGAAACTTGCTTGTTCATTGTCCTCCCATATATGCTGCAGTATGATCTGTGATCTCTTCAATGTAGTGGTTGGGAATTCACAACGAGATTATTGATTCTGGGTGACCTCATCATCTCTCCATGGGTTTGGAGGTGGCTCATTCTTTTATGACAACCATGCCCTTTGTCCAAAATAATGGCTAGTTGACCCATGCCACATATTGGACCTTATCTCAGGGCAGATAAACCATAAACTGAAATTAATATGCTCTGATCTTGTGCATCTGCATGGAAGGCCACACTGGAGACATACTGTAGTTAGCTTCTGAAATGAAATTCTCAAGGTTATCTTCTAGATTGTCTCATACCTGGCTAATACAGAATGTGGGCCAGGTTAATTGATGGATTGATTATGTGCCATCAAATTGGAGTTGATTTTTAGTAACTGCCTAGATAGATCTTCTCCATGAATATTTGTCCCAAATTTGATCTTTCAGTTCTTCCAATGGTGTACCCATTGCCACTAGCACCACTATATCACATAGTCTAAACCAGGTATGGATTAGTAAGAAAGCTTAATTGCAAGTGGGATATAATGTTCTTCAAATAATTGACATGATACTGTAACTACCAACTATCCACAGGCATTCTGTGTAGTATTCAACATTAACTGATGTCATTTTATGACCTTGTGTTTGAGCAGTGTAGTGGCCTAGTGGTGAAGATGCTCACCTCTCACTCAGAAAGTTGAGAGTTAAATCCTAGGTAATGGCAGATGTTTCTCTCCTAGGATGGAAAGAAAAAAAATATCTGTTTCAAACTCTGCATGGCATCAGGATGGGCATCTAGCCAGTAAATGCTCAGCTCCATCCAGTTGTCCCGACTCTACCCTGAATAGGGACCACAGGATCATAAAAAGGTGGGATTTTTTTTAATGATCTTGTGTTTGTGTTTCATTTTACTGAAAAGTAGTCCAACATCTAGAAAGGCTTTCCTAACACAGTATAACCATGCCTACGATTAGCTTTGGTTGATATTGCTTGCAACACAATCTCTATCTTCCACCCGTCCCTACTTCCTCACCTTCATGAGGTTATCACGTTCCATCTCAGCAAGTCTCGCCATCCAATTTATGGGCCTTTCTGACATCTACAGTATCCTTGGTATGTAGTGACCCAGTCTGCCGTAAGGACTTTTGTTTTCATTGCATTAACTGCTGGATCAGTGGCAGTAGGAGAACTATAATCCTGTAGGATTAAATGTCATTGCAACAACTGCAAGGTTTTCTCACCCAAATATCTCAGTAATCCCAGTTCTCATGGTAAGTGCAAAAGCCCAGTTCAAAGACATGGACAAAGATTCAATTTCACGTAATTGCTGAGTGCATGGCAGTACTTGAGATGAGATATATGATGTTTCCATTACAGCAATAATGTTTCCTAGATCCTTTGTGTTGTCACTGTGTATGCTTTATTAGAACCATGTAAGCCAAAACATTTATTAATTCCAAGGAGAGAAATATGAGATGGCAATATATCACAAATCTAATGAACAGGCACAAACTTCGTATGTCTGTAAATAACAGCAACTGTTATCCAGGTTTTATATTTCGGTTTGGCCTCATTGGATGGCAACTTTTAAAACATTTTGTCCTTAATAGAAAAAGGAGGTATAACTGAGAAAAGTATATTCTTACAATGGCTTATACATTAAATGAATTAATAAATAAACAATTGAATAAACCATGTGAGAAAGTGATAGAAGGCCCATAAATTGGATGGCGAGACTTGCTGAGATGGAACATGATAACCTCATGAAGGTAAGGAAGTAGGGACGGGTTGAAGAAAGTGATAGAGGAAGAGTATAGAATAGATCAGGGCTTTTCAACTGGTGATACGCATGCCACCGGTGGTACATTGGCACCTGGCAGGTGGTACGTGGCCATGCCCAGCCTAGCCAAGTTAGCAGGGAAGGGAACAAACCAAAGTGGCACAGCACAGGACTTGCCATGAGAGAGTCATCAGGAGCGGCAGGGCGGCTGGGGCGAGGCAAAAACCTCAGGATCTGCACTTCTGGCTCACCCGGAAGAGAAAGGAGGAGAAGGGGGGGCGGAGACAGGAGAGGCTATAAAAGGAGGTAGTTTGGGTGTGGGGAGGGAGAGAGAGAAAAAAGATGCAGCCTTGGGAAGAGGATTACCTATACTTTATCACTTTTTTCCTTTTTTTTGGTCATCAAGTTTTTGACACCTTGCTAGGTGGTACTCGAATATTGCCATATCTTAAAAGTGGTACAATCAGTGAAAAGAAGCCCTGGAATAGATAATATAGTCAAAAACTAAGAGGTAGAAATCAGTATGTTCCTACTACATGTCAATTTTACAAATATTATTTACTTTTCAGAATGATTGCCAGAAATATTTAAAACTCTCTCTCAGGATCTGAGACCTTTTGCATACTAACAAACTTGTTATGAACATACAATTATTTTTTAAAAAGCACTTCTTCCCAAGAACTCTGTATAAACATGAAGAAAATAAAATAAAATAATTTTTGGTATAAAATTAATTTTTGGGATTTACTATCATAGGACATGACAGTAATCATTATCTCAGAGTCAATCTGGAATTGGGCAGCGCTATAAATGAATAAATAAATATTGAAGCAAGGGTGAGTAAACTACAGAGAATATGTCCAACATTGAATATTGGCTCACACTGCTAAATATAAATTCCAGATTTACACCAGCATATCTCTAAGTCCAATCATTTGAGAGACTCAGATGCAAATAGCAATTCTACCTTTTGTTTAGTAAGAATCCATTATCATTTGAGTGATACAGTGGCGTTGGTTGGCCAGTATCACATGGAAGGTCTACATATTCTGTCTAACAGAGGGAAGTTTCTCTTTGAAGGGCTGTCCTGTCAAGTCCCATTTAATCTTCCAGAATTATTAGAAGGAAGCAATTTGCAACAGATTAAGCAGTCACTAGGTTGCGATTTTTCCCAACATAGGGAATTTATGATAATTTTAGATTTGAAAGGATAAATAAGTGCATACAAATCTCTTCATCTTATATGACCTTAAATGTATTTACCATTCAAAGTCAGAAAGCAATTTCAAAAAGTCTGTACTCGTATTTTACTATACCTATATTTTATTATCACCTAATATTAATGATCCAGCAAAATGGTTTTGGAAGCAGAAAAATGTTAATTTTAATTGCATTAATGATCATACATAAAAGCATAAGAAACATAAAAATCCAAGGCAATCTGAATACAGTGCAACAGAAGAAACGTTTACCAGTTTTAAGGAATTTAGAAGAACTAGAGAGGGGGGAAAAAAGGCCATTTGAAATTTAAACTTCATGGGCATGAAGACCCAGCTGTCATGTTTAACTCTGGTATAGCTGATGGCATTAAACCCGTTTCCAAAGGAAATGGCTATTTTATTATATGAGGCTCAGAGGGAATGTTGATTTAGTTTTAAATTTCATAAAAACAGAACACGGTAATTACATAGAAGCTACAAGAAGAATTCCTTCTTTCATTCAAATAAAAAGATGTTTAAATTGTTCCTGAGAGCTAGAAGAGGATTTACTGACAGCATGGAAATGCTCATTCCTCTCTGCGAAGTCTGGATTCAATATACAAAGAGAAAGAACCAGAAAGGGTTCAGTGAGGGCAAAGCTAACTTGTCAAGGTCTGAAACAGAATAGGGGGAAAAGTGAAGCTCATACGCTGGACACATATAATCCCAGCATTTCCACAGGATTATTTTTTTCTCCAAGAAGAGACAGGTGAACCATGTTCATCAGAAAAAGAAGCAGCTGCCTACGTCAAGGTTTTTTTTTGAAGGTTCAGGTCAAGAAGATGTTGTTGGATCATGGCACCCACAATTAGCAATTTGGATAGCAAGTTGAATAAGCAAGAACACATCTCAGCTGATGATTTTCTTCCTTATTGTAGAAAGACACATCTCGTTTCTATTTAAATGTTTGAAATTTACATCTAGCTGTATCCATTAAGAGAAGTAAATTTTATTGAAATATGCATCTTTTTTATGTTTTCCTCTTTTGATATAACAGATAACCACTCCAATGGATGCCAAATATTTCTTTTAAAAAAATTATTATTTTTTAAAGTCTTCAGCTGTGGCACTAATTTTTTTTCTGTTTTAATTGGTTTCCAAGTGCAGGTTTTCAGTTATGTGCATTGGGCTGTACCAAAAAAAAAACAAAAAACAAAACCTCAACCAGATGCGTCTTCAAAGAATAAGTAAAGGACATCATAGGAAGAAGAAATCCATGTAGATAAAGAAAGACTGAATTAGAGAACATTTACTAACTTTGCATCAATGTCTGAATTTTAGTTAAAAGAAAGTTTTCTTCATTTTGCAAACTGGTCTACCTTTGACCTACAGCAGGGGTGTCAAACTCGCAACGTCATGTGATGTGTTGCGACATATCATGACTTTTTTTCCCATTGCCGGCAATGGGGTGGGCGTGATTTTGGCATGATGTATCTGGCTCGCGGGCCGGCAGGTTGACACCCCTGACCTAGAGCATTTGTAACTATAACCTATTTAATTTATCACCCTATAAAAAGATGTAATGTATGTGTCTGTATTAATTAGTGAATATGACTATATTTGTGCGTGAGTGTGTAAACGTATGAGTGTAAGTGTGTTTGCCTGTGCCTGTTCTTGTGGAGGAGGTACATATATAATCAAAAGCTCTTACTTATTCCTTGCTTTCTAGAGAAAGCTTCATATCCCTTTGTCAATCATGTGGCCTAGAGCACAGGTGTCAAACTCGATCGCATCACATGACATATCGTGATGTATTGCGACATTTTTTGCCTTTGTGGATCTGGGGTGGGCATGGCCTGTGTGTGATGCATCCGGCCCATTTGACACCCCTGGCCTAGAGTATTAAGGAATGATTGGGCCAGTTCTTGCAACTTCTCTTTGGGATTTAATGAATTGAAAATAAAAGACAACATTTAAATCACAAAGTAAGATTTTCTATCCAATGGAAACCTGGTTTGCTACAGTCTTCAATGGACTTCTGAAGTATTGTTTGAGATAAGCTATGATCTACTGCTCTGGCATAATCAGCCAGTCTAACAACTATCCCTTAATGCAGTATTTAGCATGTTTGCATGGGAGATTTTGTACCATTGCTCCAATTGAAACTCTACTCAGGAATGCAAACTCTGCAGAAACATTTGCTCAGAATATACCTGTCATTCACATAAGCCAATGTAGTTTGAACACATCCAGTAAATGGTGAGAAGCCAAGTCACTTTTCCGCCAAAAGAACTACTTAAAGCTCATGGAAGGGTTTCTCCAAATGGCTTTCTAGTTTTCCTTGTTAAGTTGTTAAACAAAAAAGAATTTGTGTTTGGTTTTTGTTTTTTTTTTGTACTTTGGAACAAATCCTGTAAATGATGTCATCAGCAGGACACCCAACCAAACCAATTCCCGGAGATCCAATTTAAACAATGAGATGCATCCATATATCTCATTAAATTCTCATTTATTTAGATGTCTGAATCAGATTCTTCTGAATTTGACAGTTGCTATAAATTGTATTTTCTCCAGAGTAGAAATGTGCATGGTTACAAAGTACAAGGAAAACAGACAATGGTTTAAGGTTGCCAATTTTTAATTTAAATGTGCTGTATATCTGGAAAGGACTAAAGATGACGTCCAACTCAGTGGGGTGAGTAAAACCAGGAATGATATGCTGGATCAGAGAGAACCAGGAAGGATGAAAAATCCTTGTCATGCCAGCTGTCAGTTTTATTGCCAATTTTTTTTTTTTTTTAAAAAAAGCAGTTTTGACATGATAGAGAGGTTCTGGCAAGTTGTATTGTGTGGGCATGATCCTTTATTCTGAAAGAATTCCCCTTCACTTTACCAATTCAATTCAAGATTTAAAATGTTAAATAGATAATATGTATCTTGTTGCATTCTATTTTCATTTTATTTACTCTTTAGTAAGTTAGGTAAATGTAAAGGAGTCCCTGCAGTTTTTACTCTGCTAGTCATTTCCAGCTATATCTCATCTCTGTTTCAAGGCCGTTGAGGCAAGTGGTACCTATTTATGTAGTCATATTTGCCTGCTTTCCAACTGTTAGGTTGGCAGCAATGGGAAGACAGGAGCTCATCTGACATGAGGAGCTCAGATCTTAAACCTGGGCTACTGGCTTCCCAGCCAACAAACCCAGTGTCTTAACTGCTGAGTCACCACACCACCCCAGTAAGAAGATAATAAAGGGGTTTTTTTTTTAGTTTTAATTTTCATTGGATGTTTGAGTAGGTTAAGCACTGGTCTCAACATTTCTGATTCAAACTGGGAGACAATGCACCTATTCTAGAGTTTAAAAAGAAAGAGCAGGACATACATAATTAATGTAATATAATCTTACATTATTGCTTAGGGTGACAGTCTAAGGTGAACATTATACACGTCTCCTTCAGCATTTTAAAGATTGTGATCTTTCAGTGTAGAACATTCCTGTTAGCAATACATCAAAATGCAAACATATGGAAGTTGCAGATTCTAAAGCTTTGTTAGATTCAGTCATTCATAAACAACCTCCACCCCAAATTAATAGTTAAAGATGCCTGCATGTCTAAAGTAGCTCTGATATAAATGCAGACCAATGGCTTTAAAAAAAAAGATATTATTCCTTAACATGAAATGCCTTACTTCCTGGAAGTTGCAAGTGGTTAAAAAAAATCCTGTTTGTAGAACTGCTGAGAATTTCAACTTCATTTGTTGTGAGCCAGCTGCTAGATGTAGTTGCAGATTCTCATAGCCAAATAGTAGCAGCGACCTGGTCATTTGAATCAATGATGCTGAGAACGAAGAGAAACCTAGATGGCAATGATGCAGAAAGGAAGGGTGTGAGTGTGTGTGCGTGTAGGTGCGGATGTGATTATCACCCCCCCCAAGTCATCAATGAATAACCTATGTGATCCCAGGGTTCAGAAGGCTGCCCACTGAGTTCAGAGCTGAGGACCATACAAATAACACTTGCAGAGATGGGTGATTATGGATGGCTGCCCCTCTTCTTCTCATTGCCTTATATCTAGTGTTAGACAATTGAAAAGAGTGGATAACTTGTTTATAGTAGCAGCAACTCCACACAACAAATGACAAGTTCACGGCAGGGCTTTTTTTGTCATAGAACGTTCAGAACGGAGTTCTGGCACCTTTTTTGGATAGAACCTTGTAGGGTAGGCAAGGTGGGTTGTGTGAGTTCCGGCACCTTTTTTTTTTTTTTTTTTTACAAAAAAAGCACTGGTTCATGGTGAATTCCATGGATTAATTGGACTTGCTGATACAATTAGCTGGTTCTCACTGCATGTCTGGCTTTCAAAATCTGCAGCCAGGGAGATGACAACGATGACGACAATGATGATGATAGACAGATACATGATAGATAGATGATAGATAATACACTTGTAGATACACATATACCCAAAGGCATGCATGCACGCATGCACACGCACACACAAACACACACACATAAATGCATACACACAAACACATAGCTTATCATGTCCAGAAGTTCAAAATAAGATTTTAGTGGATTCAGATCTGTTTAAGTACCAGTAACCACTTTTCTCTGTTCACTTCCCGTGACTAGAATAGGTTATGCTATTGGCTCTTTAGGTACATAGGAGTAAATATGGAGGCTAGGTTACACATTGCAAAAAAGGTTAATCATGTTCCTATTATTTAAGTTAGTGCAATACAGAAAGAGATTGGTGCAAGACAGCAGTACACAGTCCCAATTTAGTGTTAATTCCAGCCCCCATTACATGTTGTTTCACTCTTCTGAAGTTTTTTGAAGCACTAATCAAGGTAGGATTAACAGAAAGTATATGTTTATAAAGCGTAGGAAATTTGCTGCAGTGCCTAAAACTAATTTGGGTAGCCAGCTGATATACAGGTCCTTGGGTGTAAAGTAGCAACTTAAGATTTCAACTGACATCTAAACTGGAAGAGAGGCAGAAAACTTTTTTAAGCCAAAGATTTCATTGCAAACATCCCCATGCAATGAAGCGTTGTGATTTAAAAAGCCAGAGGTAATTAGCTCAGAGTGATTAAAGTAGCAAAACAGTCCTGTTTAGAAAATCATTAAAATCAAATCTCTGCAAATGTAATTATTTAGAATGTTGGGAATGTTGTTTTAAATCAATATTTGAAACAGAGTGAGGTCTCCTACCGTCTATTAATGGGACTGAAATACTCTTTCTTCAAAACATTCAGCATTCTATACTTTGACCAATCAACCAGTGTATGCTACATTAAACCTATTCTAATGCTCCTCCAATTATTGTTTATATAGTCCCAAGAGAGAAGTAGTGTTGACTAAAACATGCTAATCAAAGACTCAGGTTCTGGACCATATGCAAATATGTCACTTTCTTTCAGACTGATGAGATTCTCCCATTATTATATAGATCAGAACAATATAGTCCTTTTTATACTGCATTGACATGTTGCACATTAGTGCTCTAATGGCCTGCTTCCAGATGATTGCAAGCAAATTTACTATATGGAACATCACCACATGGTCCAACAAGCAATGGGAAAGTTGCCAAGCTTCTGAAAGTGATTCCAGGAACCACAACACTTTTGTATGCATCTTTGTCTACTCAACAGTGCTGTGCTATCTATACTGTTCTATCTATGTTTGTAGAACTGCTATTGGTTAGTGGTTCCTCTCTCAGATTCATTCCAAGATAGTTGGGCTTATGCTTGTCTTAGAGCCCACAACCCTTCTTGCCCCCAGCTGGAGATCTGAAGAATGCCTTCCAATGGATGGATTTGGATCATCTCTTCTATTTGCTCCCATTTCTTCCTTGAAATTATTTGAGATCCTCTTCAAATTGCCCGAAAATTGTGCCACTGAGAGAAGACATCTTTTTCTGTTGACAGATGATTTAAGGCAGTCGTTGATCAACCACATAAAAAACAAAGCATGTAAAATAGGCATACACACATTCGCTCATTAGCCCTTGCCAAGTTTTACAGAAGATATGGCAGATTCTGGCAAAGTTTATAGAAATGATGTATTTCTTCTGGAGAATAAATAATTTTTAAGAAATCTAAGTGCCCTGGCAATGTTATTATTCAAAGTAAAAATGTAGGCTGTGATTTCAATGGTACCAGTATTGCAAAGACAAAGATTAACCATATAAGGAATTCTCTTACATTTCTTCTGCATAACCAATCTGTTGAGTGTGTTAAAATGAGCTAAGGGTAAGGCCCTCCTGAATTTTGGAACTTGTAACTTGATTCAATTCATTTGATAAAAATATTAAACTGGTCTTAGGTATACAACCTAATGATTCACAAAAACAGGCAGGGAGATGTTATCCATTGTATCTTCCATAGCTAACATGTGATGCTGAAGTGTGTTCTTGGTGTTTTTGGAACCTTATTTTTTTGAAATGCAAACCCATTGTGGTTCATCATATCTTATAATTTGATTGAGAGACAATCAAGAAGCAGACTTTAAGTCAAACCAAGATAATTCCTGTTATGATCTACCTGTGGCTATTTCCAGGGCATGAAAAGAAATGCAGAATAATTTCCCTGGCTTTTCTTTTGAGGATGATGGATAAACAGTTGGGGGGAAAAACGAATGGAACTGTTTTTTTTATCCATAACTACAACAACAGTATTATATGCACAAAGATGGAAAGATTCAGTGCTACCCACAATGGAGAGATAGATGGCGAAGATGATGGAACTTGCTTAGATGACCAAATTCAATTCTTCAATCAGAGAAAAGACCTTTTCCATGTTTATTGTTGACTCTTACAGACATTTTGCATGAGAAAAAAATGAACTTTTGATTATTACAAAAAATAGATGTATAGAAAAAAATAGAATGATGTTGTATCCATAGAATAAGAGTCATATGTACTTATAATTGCTGTAAAGAAAATATATCTTCTTTTTTGTTTTTCTCCATTTTGACTTTGTCTTTCTTTTCTTTCTTTCTTTCTTTCTTTTTATTTATTCATATTAGTTTCTGTCAGTTTTTATCTTTCTTTTTAAAAAAATTTAAATAAAAATTATATGAAAGAAAGAAAACTTTCCACACTCTATTAGAAATTCCTCGAACAGTTCTTGAGTAATATATCTACCTAATAATAGCAAATTTCTCCAGGTTTATGTTTGCTCATATAATGAGCACTTGGCACTCTCAAATTCAAAGCAGCTGTCTTTTCTACAAGAAAGAACCACCATGTATAAAGACTCTTAAGATTGCATATAAAAAGACTTTGAAACACAAAAAGTGATGGCTACTGTTCTGGTAAGCTAAACAATTTTATTTTTTAGATCTCATGTTTGCAGAATTTAGATAACAAGAAAGAGTTGAAAAGCAGTTCACCAATCTTTCCATTTTATTCTTTACATTAATGGCCCTGTTTTTCAAACTTTGCTGCAGAAGAGAGAGCACGGAGTGCTTTGTGTGACCCATGTGCTATTCAGTTTCTGAGAAACCTTTTTTTTTTTTTTTGCACCGTCCTCTGCCACTGTAATGCATCATTTAGTAGTAAGTGATGATAACAGGTCATTTCTCCAGAGTCACAACAAACTGGTTAGAATACCCTTTCCATTTGGCTCCTAATGTCAAGGTTGTGTGTTAAAATAAAGCAAACAAAACCAAACCTTAACCTGTCATAGCGACTCTCTCCCAATTACTCTGACAAAAGTCAGTCACTGAAGGAAGTCCTTGATGTCATGAGTTTTATCAGGGTGAACTAATGAATCCTGCTGCAGTCAACTTGTCTTCGTAGATCTTTGCACCTTGCCAAAAAAACTCACTTGAACCTTAAGTGGCCATTTCATCTCACTCTCTTTATTTTCCCTGAAAGAAATGCAGGACACAGATGTGAGAACTTATCCCATTCTTTTTCATCCATCGCCTGCCAACAGTTTCTTTTTTCTGACACCTACAGCTTTGCTTACAGCTAGATAAAACAATCCCAGAAGCCTAAAGACTGGTTCATACTAACAGCATAGATCTGATGCCCTCTGCTTGTAGTTTACCGTTTTTAGACAGTGAAGTCAAGTCAAGTATTTTTATTGCTAGTTGTTTTGTCACAATGGGAATGTCATAAATGCAACATAGAGATAGATGATCAGACCTATTTTTTTAAGTGCTTTGCAAAGTTCTGGGTGCCCAACAATGACACCAGGCTGTGATGCATTAAATTATGGCATAAAAAAGCAATGGCAAATACTGACTGCAGTTAGACTTGAACTAATACTACACCATTATAAGGCTTTCCCTTTCGCTGGGATATAGCTTTGGGAAGGAAGGAAGGAAGGAAGGAAGGAAGGAAGGAAGGACTAAACATACTCATGGCCCTAGGTGTCAGATTAATTCTCCTTATAGAATTTGGCTCCTTTGATCACCCTCTTAATCTGGGTCAATATCCCTGGTTCCCTCTCCCACCCATATGTGTAATGATCCTGTGTTGTAGAGAGTTCACTTGCACAAATCCATAAATGTTGCCTTTAAGGACACCTGTCTTTTTAAAGTATTGTGAAAAGACCCAGTTCTAAAAGCAACCAGGCTGTTGCCCTAATGATGGGATACTTTGCTTTGTACAAATACGCATTTTCTGAGTTGACATATTCTTTTCTGCAGTTCCCGCAGGCTTCTCTTGCAGCACTTGTGGTTGAACTTTCTCTGCAGCCATCCTGGGTCTCTGCTTGCCACAATGAAGGGTTCAACCTCCTTCCTGGCTTTCTTCAAAATATTTAAAAGCCACCTCTTTTAACATGCTATACTGTAATTTTACTTCTGCTTTTAATTTTCAGTTTAATTCTCCATCTGAGCATCTATTAATTAATTAGTTTTATATCCTGCCTTTATTTTATACAAGACAGCCTACAATGCTCCTCTTCTTATTTTCTCCACAATAACAACTCTGTGAGGTGAGTTGGGTTTAGAGGTTGTTCTGACCCAAAGTTACCCAACCAGTTTCTTTACCTAAGGTAGGATTAAAAATTACGGTCTCCTGGTTTCTAGTCTGGCATTTGAAACAATACACCAAACTGGCACTCACTCATTTAAACCACTAAGAGACATTGATAGTGTTAACATTCCAATGAATAAAACAAATACCTGGTAGCATAGTGGTAATTAAAGTCTATTTTAAAGTTGATGAATCCTTTTTCCAAGAATCTCTTTTTGTGGTATATAAAGATCTACAAAATAAGCCCTCCAAATCTTTTAGTGGACTAAAACACTGAAGGGACATTTCAATCATGCAGGAACTTTTGAGGCACACTAAACTCTCCTCTGAGCAGATTATCTCAATCTAATAAATAATTCCTAAATAACTTCATTTAAAAAAAACAATAACCCCAAACTCCTATGCCACTATTGTATCAAAATGCATCAAGAAAGTTTAATATGAATCTTAAGGTTGCTTGTTTTCAACGAGAAACTTCTACATACTGCATAAACCCTGAAATGACACAAATCCCATTTTGAACATTTACAAATACATCAACTGAACTTAAGTTTATAAAAATAAAAGACTAGCCCTGATTCTTTACTGACTGAAAACGGTAGCAGCTCGTTGAATAGTGTGTTCTTTAACTGAAAATTATTTTATAAAAATAGGATTGTGTTAAACCATTTTTGTTTTGATTGGCCTGAAAGTGAATACTCAGTTCCAGATTTCTTTATTATTTGGGCTTCATCCTTTTGTAATATGGTTACTTTATTTTAGTTTCCAAATATTTGAGGTTAAAGTGAATAGTTCATCTTTAATGGGATTATTTCTTTCTTTCAGTGTTTGCTTTCATTATAGTTTAAATCACTCTGAGCCTGAGAATCTAACCTCACTGGAAGCATGTTTTTTCAATTTGATGCAACTTAAATTTAACCTTTGACCACAAGCAATAAAGATACTACTTTTTCATCCACTGAAGGACAGAGCTTTTTAAAAAAACCACCATTTTTCCATTTCCAGGTTTCTAACCTTCCCATTAACTGAATTCTGGATGCTTACAGAGCAAAAAGTCTATTCTCAATGCAGTGGAAGTTATTTAAGAAAAAAATGTGCAAATCATAAAATCTTCCCTAAAATATATTGCCACTTCTAAATCTAGTGTTCGAAACATTAGCTCTGTGTTTGGGTGTGTTTTACAGATAAAAGTTCCATTTCGTTTCTTTATTTTTCATTTTTTGGAACATTGTTTTTTTTTAATGAACTATTGCAATTGCCTGTCAGAATGTTGGTGATCCTAATGTCTCCATCTAGTTACAATTATAGATGAATGAATCTTAAATGAACATTCTTTGACCAGTGTCCCTTTCAGAATTGTAAGCTAGCTCTGTGGACCAATTCCAGGAATGTTCCAATTGTTTTGTAATTGAGAAGCCCCCACATCTCCCCTAGATGGGATTCTGAATGCAAGTGTTGAAGAAAGATACAGAAACTAACTCAGTTGCACATCAACTGCAGGCTCTGCCTTAGTCGTCCAGTAGAAAAACAGTTGTGCAGTTGTCACTTTAGTTTCACCCTAATGTGTTTAACTAAGCAAGCAATGTTCTTGGATTCTTTTCCTGTGTACAATGCTCCCTCTGTCTCCAAAAGTGTTCATGGATCTGCAAGAGAATCTCTCCTCTTTTTTTTTCCTCCTGGCCTTGATCAATGATCTTTCAATTTCAAACTAAGTTCTGATCTAATCAGAACTGTGGTTTCGATCAAACCACAGAAACACTAACTAACATTGGTTGGCTGGTCAAACACATGCAAGTCAAGCATATTTGCACACATTCACCAACTCCATATATCTTTATTAAAGTGGGATGTTTCTGATTAATATTTTCAAACATTTCCTTTGATGTTCATATAGCACAGGATATCTGGAGTGACAAAAATGTTAGACCTGGAACCTGCCCTCCCTTCCAGCTTAAATGTAGCCTTTGGAGAAAGATAAAGCAAACTTAAATTTTCAAATAGTAATACATACTGTGTTAATAAATGGACAGCTTAGAAGCATTTCCTGTTTATACACTTGGTTAATAAGCATCCATCACTCGTGTCACCCATGCTGGACACCAAATTCAAATGTCAAACAAAATGTAAGAGGTCACACATTTTCCTTTGCTAACTAAAAGTGTAATTCATAAATATTATTGCTACCAAACTCTCCATCTTCGACTGTTGTTTAAAAATATGCACATGTAATATAAATTGTGATTAAATTTAAATTGGCATATTATTTCCTGTTTTAAGAATGAAAAGCGGTAAGAATTATGTTTTACTCAATAGGCATTTTTATTGAAAAATGAAAATATGAGCTGGCAGGCACTGTCTAGAAAGTTCAACTTCATGAAAGGGAAGATTTTTTATGAGCTGCCACCCGTGTTTAATATCGCTTCTCCATCTGCTGTTCCCCCAGATACACTAAAATAGCTTTTCATCTACTGAAATTAAATACATTTGGTTAAATAGTTCAACTTACAAAACTGTCACATAATCCATGAGCCAAGTTCTTTCTATGCCAGCTTCACTTTCAAATATTATTTTAGGAAATTGTCCCATGAAGTTATTTATAGAAGTAGCAGCAAGTGGTTCATTTCATTTCAACATTTTAAACAAAGTTACTACCGTTTGGTCAAGAGCTGGAAAAATAATTGGATGTATGGAAATAATTAAATGTAAATGTAAAAAAAAATGGTGTGGAATTTTGTGATGATGGCTACCCTGTTGTTGAAAAGGCTTCCTGATTGCTTTTGCAGTTGTTTTAGTCTAATCGTCATTTATTGTAGTCCATGGACCAAAAATAAAAGCAAAAACAAATTAAACATAGATATTATACAATGAAGATAAAATAAAATGCAGCAGAATAAAGAGTGTTGTTCTAACTGCCACTGACAAAAAAAACCCTAAACTATCATTAATGGTTTTCCTGATTTCATTGCTCAATAAGTATTTGGCATACAATATTTTCAAGCAGAAACCCAATAACTGTCAAGCACTGGAGAAATCAGGAAATTCAGGTAGTTCAAATGAGTATAAAGGTTTATTGCAAGTTTAAGCTCTCTACAAGAATCTGAGCTACTAGCGGTCAAGGGAAATTAGCAGGAATTAAGAAGGCATTCAAGGTGGCCTGGACTTAGACCTCTTGTGGGCACGCAGGCTTGACTGATGATGTGTTTGACCCCTTCCCTCATGCTCAGTCTGGTCATCTCCTACAATCGCTTCTAATACATCTACTGAGATTGTTTTGCTTTGGATTCCTGCTATGAGCTAAGGTTTGGACACCTTGGCCTAAATTTCTCTTTCCAACATTATAAGCTTAACATAAAATGTTAATAGGATTTTTTTAAAAAGACAGTCCTAACATAAATAACCACTGAGCAATCTTCTGACAAATTCCAGCATAAGAATTACACTACTAAATACTATATTTCAGTGTGTTCACCTCTTAGCTATTTTATGGAGAGCTCAAAAGATCAAGAGAATCCTGCCTTACTTTCACCAGAATATCTCTAAATATAGTATCTTAAATACTATATATAACTACTGGGAATTGATTTTTATAAGAAATACTTAAGATATAAGATGAACTAATGATCTGAGAAGTACTATCAATTTCTGAAAACAAATATCCCTAACTACTTATTAGTTTTATAAGAGAGTTTGACAGACATGAAATTGGATGTGATTTCATTCTGACAATATCCTTACTCCAGCTCTCCAGAGAGAGCCCCTGAATAACCTTTCATTAGCAGTTATACACCAATTTTCAGAATGTGTGTGGGATAGTACCAAAGCTTACACCTTCCTGAGCTAGAATATCGGAACAGCCATTAACTTAGTGCAACATAAAGAAAATACCTATTCCCTTATTTCAAAGGATACAGAAACGTTAAATAAAAATGGAGATATAACAAGATAATAAAGTAATAAAGCATATTACAGCAATCAAAACACATTATCAAGGAATGAATAACTTGCTATATCCAAATTTCTTAAAGAGGTCATAGTTGGGATACTGTAATTGTGCAAATATGCTCTTTGCATTTGCATATGAAATCCAGTGACAGCAGGATTCAAGGGACACCTGTAGACAATGGGCTTGATCTTCCTGGGAGAGTGGAACACAATTCAGAACAAATTTTAATCCCAATCCTAGATCCATCTTTCTCCTTGCCAACTGCATCTCTACTTCATCTGGCTTTAATTTCAACGTATTCAGTTTTACCCCAAGATTATCGAATTTAGACTGTGATAATGGCAATGAACAATCAGTATAATGGTTGGTTGATTGATTGATTGATTATGTACCATTAATTCAATTCAACCTCTGACATAGACTTTCTCCAGGATGAAATATATCAGTGACTATATAAATGCAAACATGTTTCCCAGATAGGCATCTCCTATCATTACTTGTCGTGAACAACTGTTTACAAAGCCCAGCGGTAAATACTCTTGAATCATATCAAAGTCTTTTCAAGAATATAAGAATGCCACACATTCCCATATTATCTACTGTTGTGGAACTTTGAGGGGGGAAGATTTAAAAAGCCAGTGGGGTCTGGAGTTCTCTTCAAAGCTTGTAAAAATGTAAGTCTGAATATTTTGTTTTATTAGTCAAAGTATGGTGAATAGCAAAGGCCCATAAAATTACTAAAAGGAAAAGGGTGCTAAGTCCTTTAAGATAGTATAGGGGGGGGAAAACAAATTCCATGTTCTACATATCACAGACAAACATTGACATTATAAACAGATTGAACTGTAATACAACACAGACTATTTTGCGCTCTTTGATGTGGCTGATATTATGCAGCGCTGGAGACAGAGAAAGATTAATCCAAATGATACTATGTGGTATTAAGCAAACAATGTCCCCACCACTACCGCCACCTGAATGTGACAGAAGAAACCTTTTTACTGCATTGTAGCTTAGTACAATCAGGTTCTTGAACGAATAGGTCTGCAGGCCACTTCAGGTTAGAAACATGTTATTTACCAATCTAGTTTGTCCATTTCTCTCCTATTTTCCCCACCTTCGTATCTAAAACATGCCAGTGTCATTCTAATTTTTGTGCTAGCTACCATTTCCCTGTGTACAACAGAAACAATGGCAATTATGAAAGAGCACCTTTTTTATAGGTGAATACGTCTTATATGGATAGTAAGTCAGAACAAGAGATAGGGAGATATCGAAAGATAACAATAACATGTACAGTATATTGTAATGCCATAAAAGGGTCTGCAAAAGTTGAGATTCAGCTCCAACGTAATTCCAGATATGTTTAATATCCTTTTGGATTGAATTGAATTGCAAGGGAGATTTAATTGTCAGATAGTAATAACTCTCTCCTTTTGCTCTATTTTTTGATGAACTCACAATTTTTATTTATTTTTCTGGCTATGAGTGCCATGGTTTTCTTTTGTGCCTGCATCTCAACTGGAACTCTTTTGATAAAGAACAAAAGAAATAAAAAACAGATGGTAGAATTGCCAAAAGATAGGGGAAGTATGGATCAAAGTTTTGTTTCTGTTCTCTCTCTCTCTCTCTCTCTCTCTCTCTCTCTCTCTCACACACACACACACACACACACACACACACACACACATTTTTAATTTCACTCACATCAAACTTAATTCCTATCATTTCATAGATACTTCTATTTAACTTTCTTGCAGTAATAGCAAAGTGGTTTACTATTGTCCAGTTTTTACCCCTATCATTCTAGACTATACTCTAGTATCTTCTGGTGGTTGCCATCCAAATTCTAATGCAATCTTCTCCCTGTGTGGCTTTTTTCAAAATCAGCCAATATCTCTTAATATATGCCCCAATGAGTTTTCTGAGACATCTGCATAGCTCTAAGGAATTGCAGATGTTTTTCTTGAAAATTTATAATATCCAATAAAATGAAGGGAATGCAGCAAATATTATTTCCTTTAATTGGCAGTGGCTAACAAGTCTGTTGGATAAAGGCCAGCTGCAAGTTCTACAGGATACCAAGAATGTGGGCAACCATCGACCTGTATCCATGTTAACAAAGACCCTTCAAATGACAGAGCCAATGGCTGTCGGTATAGCCTTTAGAATTAAAGCTACTGTATGTGTGAAATTCTCCTTATTACTGTATAGTTCCCCCCTTTAAGGCACATACTCTATATTCCAGAGTACCAAAATATTATTTTTTTAAAAAAATCACATCAAAACAGAACTAGAAATTAAATATTATTGTAAATAACTTTAAGTAAAGTTATTTTTTAACCAGGGAGTTATCCCAATAATCCAGGTGCTACAGATTTGATCATATCAACAGATGACATGACCAATGACTTCATATTCATAAAATAGTTTTTTAAAGACCTAATTAAATAGCTTGAGTCACTAATACACTCTGACCGATCATCAAGGCAAGGAATTTTCCCATAATCACATCACACTTGTTCTCAAAGAGTCACTGTGACATCTATCCGATCAAATATAGAGATGGCAAAAGTCAAGAAATAGTCATAACCACCAATTAATGTTTTTTAGGAGCAGTAAGGTATCCAATCAGTAGGATGCTAAAGCAAGGTGGACAGGATCACATTATATCTCAGGCAAGAGTGAGGAATTTCCATTAGGAATGGAATAATGTTGCTTCTTGCCCTAGTTCAGCATCAGTGCCACACTCTGCATCCATCTCTGGGCAAAAATGAGCAGTTACTCTTTCCCACAGCAAATACTTGCATTTTTCTATATGCAACCTAGAACTATAGTTGAACTAGTATCTGGCTATTAATGAGGGTGTCTTGCACTTATTACAACTTTCAGAATTTATATACCCAAAAATGAAGAGTTGAGAGTGAAACAGGTTTATTCTCATACCTCAGATATTTTGGATAATACTCAGAGAAACTCAAAGAAGTAGTGCAAGATTAGAAGAGGTAGAGAGACATGGTCATAGAATTGCCAAGAGTCAGACACAACTGAATGGATAACATCATCATCATTCAGCGAAATGAACACCATTTCCCCTATACTGAAAACAAGATGCTAGCATTTTCTTTTTTCCTCTTTCTCTTTCTTTGGGAAGTGGGGGGCAAGTAATTTGTGTTATTCCAGGAGCTACTGTAGCTCTAGGAGCAGAACAGAAGAAAAATGATGATTAGGGCACTTTTCTATTGGTTAAGCCATTAATTCATGGTGATCTCTGCTGGGTTTCCAGGTTCCAATGTGGCAGAAATCAAGACAACCACATAATTTAATTCAAAAGGCCTTGAATGGTTTGGAGAGGGTTAGAAATAGGGTCATTTATAAGTACCCAATATTAGAAGCTAACCCTATCATCTCTCTCTCTCTCTCCCTCTCTCCCTCTCTCCCTCTCCCTCTCTCTCTCTCTCTCTCTCTCTCTCTCTGTGTGTGTGTGTGTGTGTATGTCTTCCATTTCAAAATGGACAAAAAATGATGTAACCAGGGTTCAACAGTCCTGCAACTGATGTATAATGGGATAGTCAGGGGAGGATTCTAAGGACTGCAAAAAAAGAGTTAATAGTCTACATTTATTCCTTGTGTTTTCCATCCTATAATACATTAAGACTAGAATGTAGTACCATGTCTTGAACCTAAAGGCAGGTTTGCCTTTGCACAGTCATGTCCAAGACTGCAGTATAATGTCAGGGAAAAAAATAACAGAATTCAAACAAGTTTGAGCTTAAGATTAGTTCAATATAAAAGAAATCAGAGCCACTCCATTCTAACAGAATTTAAGCATATGAACCCCTGAAGAGTATTCCCCTTCCAAGAAAGTTAATAAACTATGGTGCTTCGCATATGGCTGAACTACAATTTGAAGTGCCCCTCCCGTTTTGTTGCCTTCAAAATAGTTTGACAACAGATGTTGAAATATATCAGTTTTGAAAGCTTTATGACTTACCCATTTGTTTTCAGGACAATTCTCAGGCAAGGTTAGTGTTAGGATGACCTGCCTTCAGCCATTCTTATCTGTTCTTGAACTGAAGGTCATCCTAAAGCTCCCCATTTCAAAACCAAAAGTTCTTCTAATTAGGATTACAGTAGTCACTTGAAATCTGCTTTCTGTCGTCATCCAAAGGTATTGTTTTTCCTCAGTTTCCTTGTATCTAGCCGTAGAATCCTAAATATGTTATAGTTCCTGATATCTTGTTTCATGGGGAGATTACATCAATACATGGTCATGGAAATCATGCCAGACACTGGTAATAAAGAGGAGCCAATGTGACACAACCTTTAGGGAAAGCTTTTTAGGGAGCCCTCCACAAATACAACAGCTGGCATCTAAATTTCATTGACCTTCAGCGGGAGGTGAGCTCCTAAATGCCATGTCCTCCTTGGAAAATCTAAACAAGGCATTAACATCAGCTCCAACAGTTTATCAAAACATGCAGGTCAGTCTTAATCATCCAATACTAAGATTTTGTTTTAAAAATATCAGACAGGACTTTCCTCCATAGTTTAGTTTTAGTTTGTACAAGATGTGTTTTCATTGCATTGAGTAAATCAAAATATTGTTTCTGTAAGCATGCACCTGCTCTGTCACTTCATTTAATTGTTTTTAGTGAAAAGCACAAACTCAATGCAATAATCATAGTGAAAAGGATGCATTTCATTCCAGTAAAAATAGCATACATTTGGGGAAACAAAGAAAAAGAAAAGAACAAGGAAAAACAGGGAGGGAAAGAGAGGCAAAAGAAGATAAACTCTTTACTGTCAACTTGTTTTTTAAGTCTATAAAAGTTCAGAGAGCAGATCACCCACCACAAATTGGCTCCATACATGAAAAATGTTTCATGCTGACAGGAGATTATACATGCATATTTACAGAATATATTCATGCTACACAATAAACCAGAACAGATGGAAAAATAGGATTTATGTTCCACAGACTAATTCAGTTAACGGTATCCAAATGATATCCAAATGAACCAGGAGTCCTATACAATATTTGCAATGGAAAGCTCTATTTTTCCTCCCTCTAACTCACTGGTGCTTGTCTGTACAACAATGTTGCCAATTGCACAATCAATTTGTAAAGACAGATGTTTTATGTGTTATGCAATTCATGTTACATCCCAGTTGTGTGTGAATAAAACATCAAGGCACAGAGAGAAGCACACTAAGCATATCTGTTCTAAGATGTCCTAATGTTTCAGGCCTATATAAAAGAAATCAGGACATTTATACAACATAATAAACCCTTGCAAACTAGAAATGACTTTAAAAATTGGAGGGAGACGCATTAAAAACGCTGCTTCTTTGATTCCAGATTTTGAAGAAAGGTAAATATCATGTTCTGTGTCACCTAAGCAGATACAGTAGTTTAGCCAAACATACTGTATTTATGGTGATAAGAACGTACTTTTCACAAATCAAAAGTCGGTAGAACTCCTAATATGTTTAATGAGCAAACGTTGTACAGTTTAAAGTTATATTATGATCAGGCCTCATACCCCCGTTACTTACAGTGGCAATTCTGGTTCAGTTTCCATTTAGAAATTTCAAAAAAGCAATAATATATTATTTGGTTTCAGAAAGGCTTAGCTTCTCTAATATTTATTCTATTGTGTGGCAAGAAGTTACATTATTCAGGCATGTCCTTGTAGGAGCCCTATATTTGTCAATCTATAGCTAAGAAAGGCGAATCTATTATGCTTATTCTAAATAATTTTTTATCTGTCTAGTACTACCTGGATTAGGTGGTAGCAATAAGAAAGTTACCATCTAGAGGCCACAGCATCCTTAGTTCTCCCTCAGCTTGTGAAATTGAATCTGACCTATGTTACCACAAGCAGGTAAATAAGAATTTATATTTATTTGTTTTTGAGGCATATATGCTGTGTCAATTACAGAGGACTCTGAGCAGTGTACAAGAGTGACAGCAACCCACACTGATGCAAAAACAATGAACTAGTTTTTTTTAAAAAAAACCCCAATGCTTAACTTCATAATCCAAATAACATATCTGATGTTGTATTTTTATAAGCATACTTTTGTATGCATACTTTTGAGATTATGCTTTAAAAAAATAAAATGAAATTTCAAAGTGGACCCTTTGCCAATGAGATGTTGGTTTTATGTCTTGGAATCAGATGCAAAAGATATTCAGAGCACAGAAGGCAACCATCTGTAACTCTGAGATGGAAAGGCCTGATTTTTTTTTTCCCTCAGTGGCAGAGCTATTAAGAATATTGCTCCAGCAATGGGTTGCCCAGCCTTTTGCCAGGGAAATTCACCTGGATAACTAAGGGCATTCATACCATGTCTAGATTCCATGCCTACTACAGAAAGAGGATTACTTTTGTCCATACCAATTAGGGAAGGTGGTATACACTTTCAGTCCAAATTCTGCCATGATCTAACTTCCAAGTAAAATCAAGATTTTGGAGTCAGCATTTTAAGAAAACATATTTTTAAAAAAGGCAACCAGGATTACTTTCTTGGTAGCAATCATCCAGTACAGAACTGGCATTTGTGTAGCAGCCATACAGTATTTCTGGTTTTTATCTGATCTTATTCTTTTTCCCTACATCTCTTTTTTTCTCTCTCTCTCTCTTTATCAAAATGTACAAAGAACTTTCAAAAAGTACAAAGGAATAGGTTGGGAAATTAATGGCACATGTTCTTGAATACACCAGATATTGAATACCTTTAGATTTTTCTAGATAAACATGACTTAACCACAGAAATCTTCAAAAAATAATTCTAATTTTTATCCTATAGAATCCCCTTGTTAGACTATACAAGCTATAAAAATGAAACTTCCATGGCCTCTTCAAAAGCCACACTTTATTATGACAATCCATTTGATGATTTTATCAACTGTTGTAGATCAAGACATAAGCTTTTCATTCTGACATTGCTGGCTATGCCTTACACCTTCTTCTCTTTCTCAAATATTTCCATAACTCAAATGATCTCCTGATAAAATGTAATCAGTTATTAGTTAAACTAATTACATTTGCATTAGCTATTAATTACTAAGCATTTGACCATCCTGAGTTGAAACTCTGTAATAATGTTTGTCAGTTTTGAATCTTTACTCATGTAAATATTGTCCCTTACCTGACACAATCAGAGATAGATAACATTCTCTTGGTAACATTCTCTAAACCTACTTGAAAATTCAGTTTTCAGAATTTACTTCTCACACTTTGCTTCCATGAATGTATAAATATGCTAGCCCCTCCATTTTGTGGAGAAACTGCAAATGGGAATGGGGATTAACTGGAGTTCTTAGTATCCCTGGTTCTCATAGCATGAGGCCTTTAATTTAGGTCAAGTTAGAAAACAGACACTCTGTGGATTATAGGAGTGGTAATGTACTGCTGTATGGCATAGTAAAGTGGTGGCGAACCTATGGCACGGGTGCCAGAGGCGGCACTCAGAGCCCTCTCTGTGGGCATGCACGCCGTTGCCCCAGTCCTAGGCCTTCAGCTGGGTTTTATAAAACCTTTTCGCTTTAGGCCTCAATCAATCTGTCAATTTCAAGTTCTCGTGGAAAAAAAGATCTTGCAAAGTTGGAATTGATTGATTGAACTTTTTAGTCCCACCCAGTCTGCCGTTACCACCGCAGCCACACCCACCCAGTGGGCCACACCCACCAATTGGTCACACCTACCAATTGGTCACACCCAGCCAATGGACCACACCCACCCGGCACCCAACGATGCATAAGTGGATTTTGGGTTGCAGTTTGGGCACTCGGTCTCTAAAAGGTTTGCCATCACTAGTATAGAAATAGAATTTTGAATGACAGAAATTCTCTCTGTTGCAACTTATACCTAATAAAATCAAGGTAGGGTTATCTTGAGATTCTTTCTTACGCATTCTGCTTTCCCTGGGATTGTATTGCTATTTTCTGTCCCTTAGCAGCTCATCCATTTCTTCAGCGAGATTATTTCTACATTCCTTTACTAGCGGTAAAGCATATTTTAATCTTTATTGACCTTGGAGACAAACTACTGACAAGAACAGGAGTACTTTGGACTCTTCATTCTCCACCTTTACAAAACAGCCAACCATCAAAAACAGCTTGGCAGGGGGGAAAAAAGGACAGAAGTATAAACTTCTGCCTTTATTTTGCCATTCACATCTCCCTATCTTTCATCATGGAACAGAAGGCAACCCACATGGGATGACCTATTATAGTTCCCGTTCATCCTATGTGGCACATTTTGCTTCATAAATATCAGAGTTTAGAACCTAGTGTTAAAAAATAAACTCCACCTGATACAGTTAGGTTGCTAATAATCTATCTGTGATAAGTTTCAGTCAGCATACAAGAATGTTCACTGTTATTCTCTGGAACATTTCTATGCATTCCTTTGAACAGGTTAACTCTAAAGATAATGATGTTTTTATTTGACACATCAACTCTTAGAAACCTTCCATCTCAGCTGGAATGCAGTGAGATAGTATTTCAAATTTCTGAAGTAGTGATTCCCACATTTCAGGATATGGACAGACTCCTTGAGTCCAGACAGAAGAAAACAGAATTCCTGAGATGAATTTCATTTATGGGATGTCAGTAGAAAGTGACAGACTTAATAGAAAACCTTCCACACCTCACAATGCACTTATGAGGTAATAGTTATAGTCTTCTATATAGGTTCATATGCTTTGTCTTTGGAATTTTAATATTTCCTAATGTTTGAAAAGTTACTTTATCATTGTTTGTTTGTTTGTTTCTATCTAACACAGGGAGGAATATAGGGTATATTCTAAGATCCAAAAGATGCTGCAACATAGAAAGAAGAAAAAAGGAAATTTGGAGAGCAGTGTAGAAAATAACACAAAATGGAAAACAATGACTTTTTGTGGCTATAACTGTTACACAACAAGAGTTTAAGCTGTGGTTTTTCCTGACATTTGTCTTGTGAATCCGAGACTCTTTAAGAAAAAAGCACAACAATTATTACAGTGGCCAGACAGAATGGTTTCTGTAGATGGCATTTCTAGAGAGAAACAACCAATTGGAAGGTACTCCTAGCCAAATTGATGATATGGTTTGGCTATCTCATCTCTTCCTTTGATACAGTGAAGGGATGTTGATGGAAGCAGTTCTGGAGGAGAAATCAATCTAAGTTTGACTTCAATGAAATTGGAGTAAAACATGATAAGAGGAGAGGGGGATAAAATGCTTAGAAGTGTATCAAAAGATGAACAGGAAGTGTGATTAGAATGAAAGCAACACTTTGTGAATGTCTATTATAAAGAATAGACAACATTCAAAGTAGACCTCTGGCCTGCCTGACGATATGAAAGTTCTGCAATGTGGCCATGCAATCCATAAATATCATTAACTGGTTTATAAAGCTCATTACAAAAAAGGCCAAAGAAAAAAAAATGAGATCATTATTATAACACTAAGCTTCAGATTTGTTTTAAGACCAGATTTGGCTCTTTCGTCCTCCTCAGCTCCATATATCTTGCTTAATAGTTCTAGTTCATACTAAATATTATTCTCATGCTAATGCAGAGCATCTGGCTGTGTCTTTCTCCACTTCATATGAGCCAGATTCCTTGCTAAATGCAGCATTACCAGAAAGGGTTATTTATCAGCACAAATCTACAAGGTTGGTTTCCATCAGGCAATATTAATAATTATGTTTCTGTAGCACCCCTCCAACCCCACCCCACCCTTTGCAAAAAAAAGCATGAAGGAGGTGGAAGCCCACACAATGTTTTCATGTCAAGCAGAAACTAAATGGGTTGTAGCTGAATCTTTCTTTAAAAAATGAATTTATTTAATGTATTCTTTGGTACGCTGTTAGCTCACTAGAATATTATATATCAAACTTATTTCTCTGGTGACCCCTAGAAATCCATGGATCAAGAGAATTACTTGCAATTCCTAATTAAACTCAGTGCAGTGTAGAGAGAAAAGTTATAAGTTAAATAAACTAAGTTTTAAATCAATAAAACCTGCAAAGTGGCAATCCAAAGAAAGACTGGCCAAGGGCTATCTACACTGGTTTCATAAAGCATTAATGAAAAATATCAGCTATCTCACAGGATTCCAGGATAGAGATGGGCTATCTTTTTTAAAAAAATATTCTGAAAGATAGATAACCAGTTTACACAGGGTCTCAAAAATGTAACTATTGCTTGGATTCCTGAAAAGGTGTTAGGAAGCAGTTTTGTGTTAAATGAGGGTTGGGATATATGAAACATAACAGACATAAAGAATTTCATGATTTAAAAGGGAATTTAGAGAGAATATTTATGTTTCAAATAGAGGGGGAAATGCAAGCCTATTAAATGCAAAACATTTTTTACAATCCTTTAATCCCCTTATTTGGGGTGGAGTCGGGGCAACTGAATGGAGCTGAGCATCTACTGGCTGGATGCCCTTCCCAACACTATGCGGAGTTCACAGCAGATATTTTCTCTTTGAGCCCTGATAGAGAAACATTAAATGCAAAATATTATAACAATGAAAATACTGATAGAGATGTTTGAAGAATGTAGTCAGAAATCAGTAGCCACAATTCAACAACACCAGTAATGGTATCTGCTTCTATGGATAGACTATGAAGAAATGACAGTTATAGAACAAATTTTATCTGACAAGATAGAGATAGGCTCAAAAAGTACTGTAGATTTACAAATGACATGCCAAGAAAATGAGTTGGAAAAGGATGTTTTCATTGGATCTACAAAAAAAATTGTCTGATATTTTGAAATTCAAAATACAAACACAAATAATAATTCAAGGGAGTGGCTTGGACAATTTTTTTCCTACTGTATTTTAAAAAGAAGCTTATTAAAGCCTTTAAGAACTCTGTGCCATGCAACAAAGAAAAAATGAAAAGAAATTAAACCCTATGACAATATTTGAATGAATTACAAATTATGACCATTCTTTCAGCAACTGTTTGAAGCTACATTGGCACTGAACAAAGAGACTTATGACCAGGGTCCAAAGTTACAGCCACAGCAGCCCCTCAAGTCACAAGATCAAAATTTGGGTATTTGATAACTGGCCTGAACTTACAACCGAAGAAGTGCTTCAATGCCTCTCACCTGTGTATCTCCTCCCTCTCTAGGCCCCTTTTGGCTCCCTGCCAACCACCATTCCACTGTCCCAGATGATCTTTGCCATTTTCTTGCTCCCACTGCTGTTGAGGCTTGTTGTAAGCCTCTTCTTTATATACCTCTTTTCTCTTTCTTTATAATAGTCTTACTTCTTTTTTCTTCTCTCCTTTATTCTTTTACCTTGCAATTTTTTTATTATTTCTTTCTTTCTTTCCCTTCTCTTCTCTTGAGTTTAATTTGTATAATATTTTACTACTATAATCAGTATTCTTAAGAACGTTACATTAAAAAATAAAATAGACTGACACCTCTAAAAAAAATTAACTTGTAACATTGTTTAAGTCCAAGTTGGTAAAAATTTGTCATAAACATATTTTGGAAGATGATTTGTTTGCATCACAATTCTGCACAGTCTATTTGATATGCCTGTAATTCAGATAAAAATGTATAATCTCCCAAATGTTGTTCCGCAACCATTTCAACTCCTGAGTGATTAGGAGTTTAAAGGAATTCTAAAAACGGTGATTAGGAGTTTAAAGGAATTCTAAAAACCTCCAAGGGGTAAATTTAAGAACTTCAAACATTTTTTTACAAAACAGATTATCAATTTTCAAAATTATGCTAAATATAGAAATTATATTTTAAAGACTTGCCCTAGGCATTATTTTTTTTAAAAATGTTGATAACTCATATAAATGGTCTAATATAATATTTAGTATATTGGATAGTAGTTTTAGTAATCTGTTGATTAGAAAATCCAGTTTCCTAGTATCATAATATAATTTCGTGGTGAGGTGAGTGGCAAACAAATTTAATAAATAAACTTGGATGCCCAGATAATAATAAGAAAGAACTAGGACAGATCATGTGCAATAAATCTGGCATATGCAGTGGTGGGATTCAGCTGGTTCGCACCAGTTTGGTAGAACTGGTAGCTAAATTTTGTTGAGTTTGGAGAACCGGCTGAATACACATTGCTTCCGAAGACCTCAGAGGCCTGGAGGAGGCCTCTCAGGCCTAGAACGGCCTGCTGGAAGTGTGTGGATGCCACTTCCGGAAGTCTGTTCTAGGCCTTAGAGGCCCAAGCCTGCATCCACACAGAGAACCGGTTGTTCAAGTATTTGAATCCCACCATTGGGCATATGCCATAGTGGATTAGGCAGTTGAACTGAACTGAACTGGGAATCCATTCATAATCTGCACAGCTTGTGACATTAGTTTAATCAGATGTCCACGTGGAGGCCTTTGCAATGTTCCTGGCAATCTGTAACAGTGTAGCTGATGTCCCCATCTGGGAGTCCTGTGGCAACACCTCTGAACTCTATGGTATAAGTGAGAAGTACAGATGGATGAATAGAATGGTAGATAAATTGTTTAATGTAAAACTTCCACACACAGTGCAAAAGTTGCTGCCAAATTATGATTTTTAATGTCACAAACACTAATTTTTAATGTTCATTGAAGAGGCCTTCATCCTGAATTGGATTTTTTCAAATTGTTGTATTCTTTATTGTTATTATTAATGAGTAATTAAATTATGGGGAACTACATTGTCTGTTCTTAGTGTTCTTACTTTACATTTTAATTTAAATTAATTCAAATAAAATTCCGTCCTGCCATACTCCAATTCTTTTTTTCATACCCTACACACTTGGTGGAGACTGGCCTCCAACATGGGTCTAAAAACCAAATGTATGTTTTGTAGTTGCATATCCAGTGGTGGGATTCAGCTGGTTCACACCAGTTCAGCAGAACCGATACCTATTTTTTTGTTGAGTTTGACGAACCGGGGAGTGTCTTTTTTTCCCCCTGACACCTGCCTCACCTCGTGGCAGAGATACCAACAGCCCTGTCCAGGAGCCATGTGGCTGCCGCCCCACTTCTTCTGTGTCATGCCAGTGCCACTGCCACGAGACGAGGAAGGTTGGGGAGGGGGAGCTGCCCCACATGCCCTACAACCTCTTACGATGCTGAAAGGCCCCTACAGCCAGGCCTATCACACCCCAACATCTGTTGCACCTTGTCTGTTCGGTGGTGGCTTCTCCCACTTTCTCCTTCTTGCTCCTCCTTTGAGCAGCCCTTCACTCCCATTGCTGCTTTTTCAGTCCTGGATCTCGGTTTGTCCGGAGCCTATGCAGAGGGTGTTTGGAACCAAAGCCCTGCAGTAATCAGGTTGGGTGGGAACCATTCCCTTCCCTTTTGGACTGGCTCTGAAATGGGCTGGAAGGAGCAGCCCCAGAGCCAACAACAACCTGACTCATATCGCGTCTGCAGGATTCAAAACATTGAGAGTAGCAAGGAACTTGCTACTACTATAGTGTAACATTTTTTGTGTCCAAGCTCTTTTCACAATTGATCAAATGGTTGTAGGCTGCAGTGTAGAATGACTGTGTGTCAGGCTAGAATTGCTCTAAATCTGGCTGATACAATGAAGCAAGAATTCAATCCATGGTATTTATTCAAAAGGCATGGACAGTTTTTTTTATATGGATCATTAAACTGGAAGATTGGATTTGCTAATTAGGTAACCTGTGTTCTGAATAGCGTAAATACTGAGCAAGAACTACATTATGTCCAAGCCCTAGGAAGTAAAAAAAAAGTGTACAGGAAGTCCTCAACTTATGACTACAATTGAGCTCAAATTTTATGTTGCAAAGCGAGACAGTTAAGTGAGTTTTGCCCCATTTTCCAACCTTTCTTGCCACAGTTGTTAAGTGAATCACTGCAATTGTTAATAAAATGGTTGTTAAGTGAATCTGGCTTCTCCACTGACTTTTCTTGACATAAGGACACAAAAGATGGTCACATGACACATAATAAATGTAAGTTGGTTGCCAAGCATCTGAATTTTGATCACATGACCACACTTGTGTGAAACATGATCATATGTCACTTTTTTCAGTGCCGTTATAACTTCAGATGGTCACTAAACAAACTGTTGTTAAGTCGAGGACTACTGTAGAAGAATAGCTGTAGTATTAAAACATATACCCAGACACACAAAACAACTTCCGGTTTTGCTCTGTTTTCTCTAGTCCTCATAATAAGAAAAATCCAGGCAAGGTATATTTTGTAAGGCCACCAGAGCTTTCCTGACAGTCTGTGAAATTCCACCACATCCTTCCCTCTCTCACTGTTCTCCTATTTCTGTCTCTCTGCAAGAATGAAATGGAAAAGAAACTTACGAAGACATTCCTTGAACACTCAAAATAATACTGAAGGAGAGTAACTTACTTCAGCAGATGACTCTGTGATAAATTTACTCCATGGTCTAGTTTGATAATGGGATTAGCATTTTAATCTTTTAGAGAAACCTTTGCTTATTCTGTTCTTAAGACAGAAAGGTAGGTTGTTATCATCACATTCCCTGCATAGGTCTGGAACTAGGCTAGGAATGGCACAAACAACATGTTAAGACATGCATTTCACTTAGAGTCCTCTGAAATGCACATTTATTGCTTCAAGTGTATAAAATCCTTGTTTTCATTTTATGAGAATATAAGAATACTGTAACTCCAGTGCATTAAATCAACTCCCATCTTAGTCCACACTGTTTCACACGGTGATTAGATCATTCTTTGACATAATCTCCAGCATGAAATAGAAGTCAAACCTTCTGCCATTGCACCCGTCATTGTCAGCAGTATAGATATAACATTGAGTCATAAAGACTAATCATTTTTAATAACCCTCTCCTTGATGGATTTAAACAACCCTCCTTTAAAGCTGTCCAGATGAGTGGCCATCGCCATATCTTGTGAAACTACTATAAACTGCACAGGTTATTTATGCAGCTTTTGAAGAAATGCTTTCTGTTGTTGGGTTATAAATCTCTTTCCAGTTATCTAAACTGAAAAATGTCTGGTCCTGGCATGGGGCAAGGGATGGAGAACATAAACTATTGTCCATATTCTCCATGTTATTGTGAGCATCTAATCATGTCTCTCTCGGATGACCTTTCTCCAAGCAAAGGAGTCCCAGACAGTCCATCTTTTCTCATAGGGAGGATGTTTACACCCCAATGCTCATGCTAGTTTCCTTCTTCCATAATTTTTCCACTTGCACTGTATATAATTCAGCTCCCAACTACTAGCAGCCACTGTAAGTAAGGAAACTGATTATGCTTCTGGCCTTTCTTCTTTCTCCCAAGAAGATTAGTTTGATATCAAGGATGTTCTCATGGTTCTACCTTGGCAGAAGAAGTAGGTTTTATGTCTTGCATCAGGCTGAATCGTACAAATTATAGTCTAGCTAGCATGAGCACCAGCTGGGGTGAGCTGCTCCAGCTTGTGAAATCACCAAACTGGATTAAATAAAAGCAGAACCATTTTCTCAAGTCTTGATCAGTTTTTCCAACTATGAAGTTAAGAATATCTTCATGAAATTCCTGTCTGCTTGTAAGAATTTATGACACTACCACCACAATTCACATTTCTCTAAGTACATTTTTAAAAGTAAGATTGTAACTCACAATTTCTTAGTAATGAAACTGAGGAAAGAGTGGAATGTAATGCCCAGGCAAATCTATTATAATCTTAACTGAAAAGCGAGTTTTATGTGTTGCTAGAAAAATATTACTTTACTCCTTATTTTTCTTTAATGCTGTATGAATAACTGAAGCCTGTCATTAGAATCTGGTAATGTATTTTCCCTACAGTTCTGATATTAAGCAGCAAGTTACCTAATACTTACAAATATTATAAAGTTCAGTTGTTGCTACACCCAAGATTTTTCTATCAGCTGAGTTTAGAAATGGCCAAATGAAAACCTTATGAACGCATGCCACATTAACCATGGTGATCTTGAACTAGAAGAATGCCCAATTATGCTGTGTAATATTTTATTGTTCTTCACCATGAACTGAAATGGCAATTAATTTTATTAGATGTAAGGAGACTGTGGTTCCAGGCATAATTTTACTCAATATTTAGGACTCATTCACTCTAACCTGATTTAACATTCATTGTGGGTTGCCCATTCTCCAGAAACCAGTAGATAGCAGTAGGTTTCATACATCATTCTTACTAAAACAATAATAAAAACTAACCCAAGACACATTGGATAAAAATAATGCAGGAAAAAGCTGAAAAAGTCCATTTTTGCATTGGATTAATGTTTTGCACCACTCATGCCACCATCATACCTGCTTTAATATTCAGAATCAATACCCTCCACTACTCACTCACATACACACGCAAACTTTCATTCTGTGATATTGTGAGTAAAAAGAAAAGTCCTCTCTGGCAAGACTTGGTTCTCTTTAGGGAGAAGTCACCAATACCTGTTGGTATTTTCTAAGACCTGGGTCTCTGCGTGGCTGCCAGTTTAGAAAGTTTATACAACAAAGGTTTAATTCTAATAAAAGGCTACAGGGTACAAAAGCCAGTGATACCAATCCATTTTTATAGGATTGTGGTCGTGGAAAAAATAGAAGGGAGCATTATGTATGTCCCTTTGAGTTGTACATAATGTGAGAGTACAGGCTGCCTACAAAATGTGTTGTTGTTGCCCTGTCCCTTTAAAGCCTCTCCCTAGTCAGCACAGCAACTGTTGGCTATAAAAACTGAGCAGAGAGACAGCTGGGTGTTGTGATGTGTGGAAAAATGAGAAGGAGGGGAATGTTTAGCTGTGGAAATAAAGCAGCCTAAGCAGATAGAAAAAGACACTATTCTTCAGCAGTTGGGCTCATAAGGAGTAGTAGTTGGAAGAACAGTGAAGGAGATGTAATAGTGGGAAAGAGTGGAGTAATGACTTGTGAGTAGTAGCCTTTGAGTGCTTGTGTATTGCCTAGGGATCTGTATGATTTTATTGGCTTTCTTGAGTTTTAGAACTCATTGACTTGGTGTATGTAAAAGAATCTATGACACATAGGTATGAGAGAGGGAGGGAGGGAAGGAGGGAGGGAGGGAGCGAGGAAGAAAAAGAAAGAGGGTCAAAGTGACCACTGCCGAATCTTTTATAAGGGAAGAAAATGAAGGAATTATACAGAGAAGGATATATTTATAAATCCATGTGTTGTATAGTTATATTTGTTAGTCAGGATTGATAGTGGTATTCACTGTTATCTGAAATTTGTTGCTACATAACGTACATAACCACTCTGCAATTGAATAAAAAATATTTTTGTACATATTCATGTATGTTTTCCAGTCTGAAAATCTAAGGCAAAGTAAACTATATGGATGCAGGTATTTAGCTATGGTTTGATGTTCTTATTAAGGTAGAATCAATTCATTAATAAACCAAACAAGCATCACCAAACAAGAGTTTAATAATGTGGACTTGACTTCACATTTACATCAGAACAAGATTAATAGCCATGTATAGTTAGCAGTGAAAAATAAGCATGCACAAAAAAAGTGCCAATGTCTTACAGACATTCAACAAGGACAAAAGCAAAGGACAAAAGAAAAAAAAGAAAAAAATAAGAAAAAAGAAAAAAAATCTCCAAGAACCAGAGCAAACATTATTAAAAATATTAGGTTGCTTTTCTCTCTTTCTCGCTCATCTCATAGTATATTTTAGAAGCCTAAACAAGATTACAGCTGGCTCCACAACCCTTCCTTGCCCTGATAAGAAAGTTTCTACAGCACCTCATAAATTCTGAGGCTTAATGACAGATCCCAAGAGTAACAAGACTGGCCTTGAAATGTTTCCCTTGACTGTACCTATGAAGCAAAGGACTCTCTTTGGCCATTGTCTCATGTGCCATACAGTATGTGCTCAAAAATTGTACTAAAGAATGCAATAACAATTCATATGGAAAAAACATAAATGATGTATTATTAAAAAGATATTGGCTGAGGAGGAGTAGAATGTAAAAGAGTAAAATGTCCTCCTGGATACATCCATCAGATTTTCTTGTCAAAGTTGGTCCTGGTCTTCTGCAATTAATGGTTGTTCCATAATTAGATATAATATTCGGAATCACAGAATCACAGGGCTGGAAGAAACCTTAGATGTCTTCTAGTAGTTCACCCCTGCTCAAGGTGGAGACTTTATACCATTCCAGACAAATAATTGTCCAATAGTAGCTATACCGAACTGATCGATACACAGCAGAATCAGACTCTGGACATCATGTCCGGTACAATAAGGCCTACCCCCGCTTTCTAGTAAGTTTTGAGGCGTATTCCTCCACCACATCTATGAAGGGACAAAGCTCTACTGTGAGAGTATAAGAAAATAATTAGTAATATTTACCTGTCAGTCAATGCAGATATCACTAATGCTATCAACAACAGGCTTCGCTCCAGATATCCACCTATTAGGACAGTCAGAAACTTGCTTGATAACAACTTTAATCTGCCTCAGGCCTGGGATGCAAGAATGGTCCTCTATTGCTCCTCCAGAGTGTCTCAACACTCCTGCTATACAGCTGAATCAAAAGGATTTAATCTATCCCATTAAGACCTGATCAACCCGCAAGGGGATTAAGATTCAACATGGCAGGTGCACTCTGGGGAAAGCTCGCTTCTTCTGACTGCATCTGTGATGCTCCAAAGCGGACAGTGCAACATATTGTGGGACCTCTGGGCCCATTTCCCTAATATGGGAAAGCCAGGGACTTTCTGTATGCAACTTCCTCATGTATTGACTGTATAAATAGTCTAACTTTGAATTTGTAAATTGAGTAAATTGTGTTTCATATTTTCTCACTGAGAATGTAATTGTGATGTGCTTTTTAACATTTTTGCCATATGCTAAATAAATAATCATTAACCAAGATTTTTTTTTTTAAAAAAAAGAAAACAGTCTTGAATATATGCTTTGTGCATTATAAAATATATTCTTGCTTGTTTAAATTTAATGTTGCCATATATATAGATTCAAGTTCCCAAGTGTAGGCATAAAGGCATTCTAAGTCTGGGGAATCCTTATTTTCATGAAATGTATTTATTTGCTTGCTTTAGTTTCTGTGCTGCTCAGTTCCAAAGGAACTTACAGAACTAACATACATAAGATTAAAAATAAAGTAAAACCAAATAAACCCTGACAATATTTGATCCTATTCCAAGCAACTAAGGGATCCTAAATTAAACTAAAACCTCTAACCACAACTTGTAACCCCAAAATATTTGCAAAGTCAGGTTTGTTTGGATCACACAAATTTATGAAGCCCATTCAGCAATCTCCATTTTTAATCACCAAGCACCTGTAATGTCCTTCGGGAACCAAATTTATTTATTTTATTAGAAAAAATAGAGAACTACTTAATTAAAATCACTAATTTTTGACAGAATTCAAATTTCTATTTATATAAATTTGACTCACTAGGCTTTTAGCCAAAATATATTTTTCATCAGGGAAAATTTTAGTTTCTTGCAAAGGAAAAAAAACCTTCAAACTTCATCATATTTAAGTTCTGGGAAAAAAACCTTTCTCTAGCCCATAATTCCTTTCAACCATTCTGCATTCCTTCAAACAAATATTATTTCCATTTAAAAAAATCAAGAATATTATACCGTATCTATGTTATTCCCAGGAGTGGAGGCAGAACTAGATCCCAGGTGCTGACTATATGTAACTATTCAAAATTTACAAAATTGAAAACTATATCAACAAACCTTTGGGGGGGAAAGCATACTAGTAAAATAGAATATTATAAAAGCACATAATAATATATCAAGATGTTTAAAGACATACTTCAACAAACCAAGGACTAACACAACCAGTTGTTATTTCATCAAAATGTTGAAATCCAGTTATGATGTCATTTCACAAGCTCTGTCTCTTATAAATTTCTAAGACAATGTCAGTCACCATCTAAATACAAATAGGATATTTCATGTTTTATCTCTAGGAAAGAAAAGAAAAGAAAAAGAAAACACACAAAATAGAACAACTAGGTAAAACAAAATTTAGAAACACTAAGGATGTCTTTGGTGGGACATGCCAACATCATTGACATTTCTTTTGCCTTCTGCCACGGCTGCAAATATTTTTAAAAGAAGGAAGGACTCACCTAGTCCCTTCCATTAAATATATTTGTAGAAAATCTGTCCAATTAACTCTTTAATCAAATGAATACATTTTTCAATGGACTGCTGTTCCTTTGACAATCTGAGCATCCATGCTTTGTTTAAAATAGTTGGCAGCCATTTTAGCTTCTTCATAGTCATAGGATTTTCTTTCACCAGTATAAGGAATAAGCCAAACATTGCAGAACATAAGAAAAGGGTCTTCATTCCCTGATGCCTGACCATGAGGTGTGGCTGATGAATTTTTTGTACTGCCCTTGGAGGCAAATCTGGAAACCATATTAGATTATATTTCCAATTCCACAGTGTTTGAATTCCCGTCTGTTTGTAATGTTTTATCACAATCAGAGCCCCAATCCCCCAAACACAACAGAATAAAGTGGTTGGGACTTCAAAAAGATGTATACTCAGAAGAGACATAGAACATTATTTATTTAAAGTAACAAGGTCTCACTGAAACAGCTTTGAAAGCATGTATACTATGGCAACAACTCTATTTTTTAAATCTTCTAGATAAGGGAAATTAAGATATACAGTATGTATATTTTCATCCTGGGTGCCTGGATCTGTTGCAGTTCATCTTGGCAAGCCACCAGCTATTTGAAAGGGTGTTTGTAAATCTTCTTCTTATACAACTTGTTCTTAGCTCTTGCTCTTCAAATCTTTCCATGATATCATTATATTTTCTTTAAAAAAAAACCAATCCAGTTCAGCAGCATCTTCTGAGAGGTGTCAATTAATTGCTTATAACATCACAAATAGCTCCGGGTTGTAACATTCCTTGTTGAAATGTCTGAAGAAATTTTTGACATTAGAATCAATCTCTATATATCTTCCAATTGAATTAGGGTTGTCAGCACAAATCTCCACCTGATGTGAGGATAAATCATTTCTACTCAAAGCCCAGCTCCCCAGATCTATAACAGCTTCTCCTGAAGCCAAAATGTCAGCTATGGGACAAGGGAAGAAGGGGGATTTCTCCTCTTTCCAAAATATAATTATCACTCGAATTCCAAGTGCAAAACCAAACAATATTTTATTTATTTATTTATAATATTATTGGCTGCCCATCTTACCTTGTAGTAACAATATAATTTGTATGTATAGTTCTCTTTGTTGACAGACAGACAAACATATATTGGCAAATAACCATCTTGTCAAAACCTTCAAAAAAAAACACCTCACTTCTCCTCTGATCTATACAGCATCCTGGATCAGTTCATAGCAATTGTTGACTCATATATTGGTAGCTATTGTTTATTTAACTATAAAATAACTGGTTTGTTTGGTAAGTTAAGCATTGTTGCCTCTGTCAGTCTGATCATTCTGTACAGAAGGGAAATAGCACGTCAAAGAGGTGGAGGGAAAAAGAGAAAGGGAGAACAAGAGAGAAGCTTTTCTGCAATCTATCAAATGGTGAGCATTCCAAGATTTTTAGAGTACAAAAGTACAAAAGCTGATGGGTCTCCCCCCCCCCCATGACTGTGACATCAGTACAAAGAGATATTGTATTCTTTAGAGCAAAATGAGACATTTCTCTTGGTGACTGATAGAAACTTATATAATAAAAGTTGCTGTCTCAATTGGAGACTGGTTGGGTTTGTAGAAAGGCCAAGTTCATACTTCAACTTCTTCCTAGTATTCTGAAAGATGGTTTTTCAAAAGGCAACTAGAAGAAGAAGACATTTTGCTTCTCATCCCAAAAACTTCATCAGTGATGATCACCGGTGAAGTTTCTTAGATGAGAAGTGAAACATCTTCTTCCTCAAGGAAAAACAGTCCAGGTGCCTATGACCTGGACAACCGAGAATTTCCATAGACATTCTTCTTAGTATGTTTCTGACTTAGCATGATTCTGGGTTCAGACTTTATGGACTATGAACCAGGCTTTGTGGCTTAGTGTGCTGTGCAAATCCAGACATTTACAATTATTTATATGTTTACTGCATGTAGATTGCCTCTCTGGTAGCCCAAGAGATGTTCCTTTGGGTTTCCCCTTGTTTCCCTGAACATGAAAATAGTCTATGAAGATGCCCTAGAGTAGGCGTCCCCAACCCCCGGTCCATGGACCAGCACCAGTCCGCGGCATGTCAAAACTAGTACACGCAAACAAAGCTCCATCCACGGGATGCAGGCAGCACATGAAACCACATCCTCTCCAGTCCGCAGAAAAAAATTCTCCACAGAACTTGTCCCTGGTGCCCAAAAGGTTTGGGGGCCACTGCCCTAGATGATTTAATTGCCCAGTTCAAATAGAAATAGACAGCTATCTTTGCATTTACAAACTGGTATTGCTACAACTGTCTAAGTTTCCTTATAAATATAATACAAATCACGTCTAAATTTTCATTTTGCTATTCTCAGCATATCTGAAAAAAATGATAGCAAACAGAAATCTAGATGGGAACAATGCAAAAAATACAGAAAGCCTGGCCATGCTAAAACTTGAGAAGGAGGGAGATTCACCCAAGAAAGAATATTTTAAAAATCAGGGAGACTAAAGCCCACAAAGTCGAAGTGCTCATCTGCTCTGAAGGCCTGGCTTATACTGTATCCAAACTGCTTCCTTATGTCTCTATTTCTATATAAAGAAGAAACTCCTGGAACCTCCATGGCCCTGCCTGCTTCAATTAGGCATTGGAACCCATAGCTGGACCCAGATGGTAATGCAAACTGAGCAAATACATAGTAAAACACGAAGGAAACAAAGAAAAGAAATGTAGAAAAATAGGAAACATCTTACGTATTTTCAAATTAGTTTACCTGGCAAAGGAGACAATACTCAGGCTCACATGCTATGGTTTATTGAACCAATCCTAATGACCGGGTGCACACCTAACTCTGAACTTTGGATTCATACGTTAAACAAATTAAACAAATCGCATTATGGTTTAACATTGTTTTAAAAGTCTGTAAGCAAGAATTCTGTCTTGGGATTTTATTTCCCCACCTTCTATTCAGTCATGTCCAGTTCCCAGACAAGTCCCTGCAGTTTTCTTGGCAAGATTTTTTCAGATGTGATTTGCCATTGCCTCCTTCCTAGGGCCGAGAGAAAGTGACTGGCCCAAGGTCACCCAGCTGCCTTTGGGCCTCAGATGGGACTAGAACCCGTAGTCCTGGCTTCTACCTTGTTGTCTTAACCACTGTATCTAACTGGCTCTAGTTTACTTTTTAAATGATCACATTGAAGCCACTCAGGAGGTGTGACTTTACATATATATTCAGATATTACAAGGAAAAAAATGAATAAGCCTAAATTTTCAATCAGCTTTTACTTCAGATTTCTTTGTTTTCTTCTAAAATGAAATTGTCGGTGCTATTTTATTCAACTGTGCCTTTAAAAACCAGTTTTGGAAATATATCCCCTATTTAAAAAGATGTTATTTGCTTCATTCTAGACCTAATTTTTTTTATCAAAGACAAAAGTAAACTAGAAATCAGAATTCTGTAATTTATATAATTGATTGCGTGGGCAATCAAAATAAACAACATGTGAAATTAAAACTCCACTTGTACACATTGAGCAATTGAATCCTTAATGATTTATGTAAGTTATTATAATAAGACAACAATAGTGCTAACAATGGGGGAGGTTAAGCTCCTCCCCCCTCCAGTTTCCTTTTTACTGAAGCATGTTCCCCAAAGTTGTTTCCTTTCCAACTGGGATTAGATGAGGACCCTTTCTAGCTCAACGGTACAATCTTGAAATAGACATTTGTTTATGTTCAGGAAACTTAACATTCCACATTGAAGTATGTGAAAATGTCCCTTAAAGGAAAACCAGCAGGCCAATTCTTGGCTATAAAGTGTAATATGAGTTGAAGTTTAAATATTTTGGCCACCGATGAGAAGAGAGGACTCATTGGAAAAGACCTTGATGGTTGGGAAAGATTGAAGGCAAAAGGAGAATGGGATGGCAGAGGATGAGATAGTATCCTCAATGCAATGAACATGAATTTGGGCAAACTGCAAGAGACAGTGGAGGACAGGGGTGCCTGATGTGCTATGGTCCATGGGGTTAAGAAGACACAACTTAGCAACTGAACAACAAATAACATAAGCCCTATAAACTCAGAAAGCTGCTCAGAAATGACATATGGACAGCTTAAGATCCAGCATTGCATTGTTTAGAGGGCTTCTTCGGTTCTTCAGCCATATAATTTGGGTCTGTTCTTAAGTATTAAAGATTGGGGGACAGGGAGCATAATAGGCTTTCATCTGTTTCTGAATTTTCAAAAGCACAAATAAAAACAGACATTTTAACAATAAATAGAATTCCCAAATGATAACATTTCTCTTCCCATGAGGGAACTAGTGAGGGAACAACTCACCTCAGACTTAGAACTGGTTAGCCATTACAAGCCACATGACAAATACTAGATTGGGGGGAGGAATGGGAGAAAGAATTCTAAATTGAATCAAAATGTCACTTGTACCATGTTACACTGCTCTGACATTTTCTCTCATGCTTATCCTGACAGTAAACATAGGAGAGCTAAAGCAAATGAACCTACCCCACCCACACCTGTCCAGGTAAGGTGCATTTGTTTTAACAGTGAGTTTCTGGGGGTGAAATACTTTTGATCTCACAGAAGCCACAAAATCAAGGCAGGCTAAGGTGAAGAGCTAACAAAAATATATGAAAAGCTTTGCATAATAGACTGTAGGTATTCTTACCTGGGGGTAAAAACCATTAAGCATGAGACGTTGAACTGTTAAACCTGAATTTGATTATAGCCCTTGTTCAGCCCCTATTCTTCAATGCACATCATATCTTACTCTTGCAAATAGGGAACATTTGGAACCACATCACGATGGTTGGGAGCTGTGATATGACATATTTTGGGACTGGTAAATGGGAAATGTTGCTCTATTAATATACACACAAATCGGCAAAACAGTGATTTAAAAAAAACCTACTTAGGAATCAATTGTCACGAAGGAATCTAGTCACATGTTACCTTAATTATCTGTTGAAGTTACCAAAATGGCAATTATAAATCATTGGAATATACCTCTTTTTGTATTTTGAGGATGGAAGACATCAGGCAACTATACACCCAAGGATATTGCTATTGTAACATTTGGACATACAGTATATTATTATTGTACAATTAAATTGGCAGGTATGGTTTGTGATTCACAAACCTTCTTTTAACCGAGCTGGGGCTCAAAGCTTCCCAGTGATGGCCCCCACCACCACCCTCCCTGTCTTGACCTTGCTAGAGTCACCTCCCTCCCAATTGATCTGAGGAGCAACTTTGCTCCTTCCTGCATGTTGGCTGGGTTTCCCCCTCCCCCCTCCCACCCTTCCCAGCCACAATATCAAATGCAGAAGAAAGAATAAAGGTGGTTGCCAGTTGTTGTGTAATGTTGTTTTTATAATCTGGCATGGCCAGCTTAGGGAAATACCTGTGTCTGGACAGAGCTGCCTGGGTAAAGTAAAATGAGTGCAATTGTTAGCAAGTTGGAAAGGGCAAAAACAGCAGCTGTATGGAAGTATCCTCAGTATAATCCCTATTTCCAGAGATCCTGAAAATGATCTGATAGGCTTTATGTATCAACAAAGGTTGCCCACCATACCAATAATCATGATAAGATCACAGCCTCTTATCCAAAAACAACTGCGTCATCACAGTTTTTCAGCAACTACTTATCAGAAGAATCAGGATTTTTTTTCACTATAGTTATATCATTTTGGCTGTTCCTCAGAATATACCTAGTCTAAGAATATCTACATGTTAAAAATAAATTTCTTTTTTGGTGGTGGTGTTGGTGGTGATGATGATGATGATGATGATGATGATGATGATTAGTCTTCTCATTCACTTCTCACTCACTCAGTAGCCATGAAATATTAATTCTCACTTCACCAGGTCACTATAAACAATATCCATTAAGAGCAGATTGAATGAAATCTTGGACACCTGATCAGAAATATTCCTCCAAGAGGAGTTCCCAGATGAGAATTCAGACAGGATGAATTCATTTGTAATGCGAGGGAGAATAAGAATCGGAAGAATATCAACATCTGAGGGCGACATGAATTGGAGAAGGAGCAAATAACAAGGAACAAGGGATTTGAACTTTCTAGGTACCTGGGCCAGTGAATGGAAAATTAAGACTAATGTAGAGAAACATGAAATAATAAGTCTGAGGCCAGCAAACTAAAACAGGGGGATATTATTCAGTCTGGCAAGGCAAGCATGCTGATCGGGAAAGGGATTTGTAGGTCACTGCTACAAAATCCTTCAAGCTTTAAACTCAGTGTTGGCTAAGCTGCAAAGGGCTAAAAGGAAACCGGCATTCATCAGTGAAGCCCCAAGAATACAAATGAGGAGGAGTCCTCAGGTGGCTTTGGGAGGTTGATGTTGCTCAGAATAGGCTTTCCATTTGCAAAGCTGTATAATCAGGTTGACACCTTTAGCTGTTTTCAGATACAAAGTAGGTGTGCGGAGTCCTGATACAACAGGCAACACGACATTATTAAGGCGAATATAGCAAAAGGAATACCTTGATTACATACAAGAGCAGAAGAGCAAGTCAAGCTGTAAACTATGACAGAGGCAAGGACAATGAAATGTCAGCGTCTCCAGTAAAACGTATTCTTCAGTTGTCTCTTTTTCCCAGTTGTTAAATTTTATTTGCGTTGCTAAACAAAGAAAGTGACAAGTAATCTTCCTAAATGCATTTCATGAAGCTGTCTGAAGCTGCTTTTAAGAACAAGTTGTGGCTGTATTATTATCATTTTCCTTACAATTCACCTCTTTGTTTTGCATTTGGTCAAGACTAAATATTGAGTTGCTCAGACCGATGTGGTCATCCCACTTGCTAGTTAAAAAATTATATGTACAGTGGTTCTAAAAGAGTAAAAGACTCAGCACTGTAATTTTAAGGGCTTAAGGTTGAATCTGACTGATAAGGACTGAATGGAAAGAAGGACTGAAATGCTACAGACTGTTTTTTTCACAGGCTAATATTGGCTAGCAGAAGGAGAAGGGGATGGCAGAGGACAAGATGGTTAGATAGTGTCATCGACACAGTGGGCAGGAGTTTGGGCAGACTCAGGTAGACAGGAGAGAACAGGGGGCCTGGCATGCATGTTCAGAGCCAACTGAACAACAAAAAGTAACAAAAAATATTAATCATTTGATTTTACATTTCTCTCTTGACTGTCTGCTCATTGATAGATTCTTGTTGTTGATCACATATTGTGGAAAAATTATTTTTCAATAAAGCTCAGTGTCATTGGTGTCAACGTTCAAGGCCATTTTCCATTAATCTGTGGGGGACAGCACCACAGATTCTCCTGCCTGGCTATTTCATATTATTCTTAGACCAGTGTTTCTCAACCTCAGCAACATTAAGACATGTGGACTTCAACTCCCAGAATTCCTCAGCCATGGGAATTGAAATCCACATGTCTTAACATTGCTGAGATTAAAACACTTTGTTAGACATATAGTTCTGGGGGCAAAGACACTCATATAAATGCCCAAAGAATGGAACAATATTTTCATAAAGTCTTCTTATCTTTGTTTGAATTTTACTTCAGCACAAACAATGACAATAATACATTTGTTAGAGTTTTTTATCCTACCTTTATTATTTTTTATAAATAACTCAAGAGGGCAAATATGGATTGGAATTAGTCTGGATATAGATGCATATTCACTAAGCAAACAGTATGTTCAGCTTTCTCTCCATAAAAAGGCAAACTATTGTTTTAAGTAAGCAAAGTCACTAAACTGACTCCTAGACTGTTCATTGGGTTTTTTTTGGTAACACTGAGGTTTTTTGCAGTTGCTTTCTTCCGTGTTTTGACTAAACAACTTGATGCCCAAATGAAGTGCTGATCACACAGACACACACGAACACACACACTCATGCCGCTTTTGCTGTTTTGTGGATTCATGGTCTATTGTCAACAGACTTTAAGGCAGCAGCCACCTGTGTTGTGTGTTTTAAGTTCATACTGGCCTCAGCCCAAGTGTGTCTACCATGTGAGTGACATTTGAGAAAGTTGCATTCAGGTGGCAATTAGTTTCTGACATGGAACACAAAAATTAAAAAGCACCTCTGTCAGAGCTGGTATTTGATCTACAGTCTGATTACCCAGCTGGCAGTTCAGCAACCTTTTGTTTTGCATATACAATCAATGGATAGGCATGCCTTTTACAAACCTTAAGGAGCAGATAAATTACTCTTTCAATACCCAGTTTGCTGCTTTCGAAATTATTGGATAATGGCAAAGGTGGTTCCTTTTTTTTAACACAATAGGCATACTGTGGTTTTCAATGTGTGAAGCTTCACTGTTTTGGTTATGTGTATATTATTTATCTTTTACACAACATATTTGTCACTTATTTTTATATAAATGGGACCTCTAAGCTGGGCTCAGATGGAACCATTGCAGACAGCAATGACATCTAGAAAAACATAAAATACCATATAACTTTCTATTCTGTATTTGCATTATGGATATACAGTNTCCCCCCTCCCCCCTCCCACCCTTCCCAGCCACAATATCAAATGTAGAAGAAAGAATAAAGGTGGTTGCCAGTTGTTGTGTAATGTTGTTTTTATAATCTGGCATGGCCAGCTTAGGAAAATACCTGTGTCTGGACAGAGCTGCCCGGGTAAAGTAAAATGAGTGCAATTGTTAGCAAGTTGGAAAGGGCAAAAACAGCAGCTGTATGGAAGTATCCTCAGTATAATCCCTATTTCCAGAGATCCTGAAAATGATCTGATAGGCTTTATGTATCAACAAAAGTTGCCCACCATACCAATAATCATGATAAGTCTCTTGTCCAAAAACAACTGAGTCATCACAGTTTTTCAGCAACTACTTATCAGAAGAATCAGGATTTTTTTTCACTATGGTTATATCATTTTGGCTGTTCCTCAGAATCTACCTAGTCTAAGAATATCTACATGTTAAAAATAAATTTCTTTTTTGGTGGTGGTGTTGGTGGTGATGATGATGATGATGATGATTAGTCTTCTCATTCACTTCTCACTCACTCAGTAGCCATGAAATATTAATTCTCACTTCACCAAGTCACTATAAACAATATCCATTAAGAGCAGATTGAGTGAAATCTTGGACACCTGATCAGAAATATTCCTCCAAGAGGAGTTCCCAGATGAGAACTCAGACAGGATGAATTCATTTGTAATGTGAGGGAGAATAAGAATCGGAAGAATATCAACATCTGAGGGTGACATGAATTGGAGAAGGAGCAAATAACAAGGAACAAGGGATTTGAACTTTCTAGGTACCTGGGCCAGTGAATGGAAAATTAAGACTAATGTAGAGAAACATGAAATAATAAGTCTGAGGCCAGCAAACTAAAACAGGGGGATATTATTCAGTCTGGCAAGGCAAGCATGCTGATCGGGAAAGGGATTTGTAGGTCACTGCTACAAAATCCTTCAAGCTTTAAACTCAGTGTTGGCTAAGCTGCAAAGGGCTAAAAGGAAACCGGCATTCATCAGTGAAGCCCCAAGAATACAAATGAGGAGGAGTCCTCAGGTGGCTTTGGGAGGTTGATGTTGCTCAGAATAGGCTTTCCATTTGCAAAGCTGTATAATCAGGTTGACACTTTTAGTTGTTTTCAGATACAAAGTAGGTGTGCGGAGTCCCGATACAACAGGCAACACGACATTATTAAGGCGAATATAGCAAAAGGAATACCTTGATTACATACAAGAGCAGGAGAGCAAGTCAAGCTGTAAACTATGACAGAGGCAAGGACAATGAAATGTCAGCGTCTCCAGTAAAACGTATTCTTCAGTTGTCTCTTTTTCCCAGTTGTTAAATTTTATTTGCGTTACTAAACAAAGAAAGTGACAAGTAATCTTCCTAAATGCATTTCATGAAGTTGTCTGAAGCTGCTTTTAAGAACAAGTTGTGGCTGTATTATTATCATTTTCCTTACAATTCACCTCTTTGTTTTGCATTTGGTCAAGACTAAATATTGAGTTGCTCAGACCGATGTGGTCATCCCACTTGCTAGTTAAAAAATTATATGTACAGTGGTTCTAAAAGAGTAAAAGACTCAGCACTGTAATTTTAAGGGCTTAAGGTTGAATCTGACTGGTAAGGACTGAATGGAAAGAAGGACTGAAATGCTACAGACTGTTTTTTTCACAGGCTAATATTGGCTAGCAGAAGGAGAAGGGGATGGCAGAGGATGAGATGGTTAGATAGTGTCATCGACACAGTGGGCAGGAGTTTGGGCAGACTCAGGTAGACAGGAGAGAACAGGGGGCCTGGCATGCATGTTCGGAGCCAAATGAACAACAAAAAGTAACAAAAAATATTAATCATTTGATTTTACATTGCTCTCTTGACTGTCTGCTCATTGATAGATTCTTGTTGTTGATCACATATTGTGGAAAAATTATTTTTCAATAAAGCTCAGTGTCATTGGTGTCAATGTTCAAGGCCATTTTCCATTAATCTGTGGGGGACAGCACCACAGATTCTCCTGCCTGGCTATTTCATATTATTCTTAGACCAGTGTTTCTCAACCTCAGCAACATTAAGACATGTGGACTTCAACTCCCAGAATTCCTCAGCCATGGGAATTGAAATCCACATGTCTTAACATTGCTGAGATTAAAACACTTTGTTAGACATATAGTTCTGGGGGCAAAGACACTCATATAAATGCCCAAAGAATGGAACAATATTTTCATAAAGTCTTCTTATCTTTGTTTGAATTTTACTTCAGCACAAACAACGACAATAATACATTTGTTAGAGTTTTTTATCCTACCTTTATTATTTTTTATAAATAACTCAAGAGGGCAAATATGGATTGGAATTAGTCTGGATATAGATGCATATTCACTAAGCAAACAGTATGTTCAGCTTTCTCTCCATAAAAAGGCAAACTATTGTTTTAAGTAAGCAAAGTCACTAAACTGACTCCTAGACTGTTCATTGGGGTTTTTTTTGTAACACTGAGGTTTTTTGCAGTTGCTTTCTTCCGTGTTTTGACTAAACAACTTGATGCCCAAATGAAGTGCTGATCACACAGACACACACGAACACACACACTCATGCCGCTTTTGCTGTTTTGTGGATTCATGGTCTATTGTCAACAGACGTTAAGGCAGCAGCCACCTGTGTTGTGTGTTTTAAGTTCATACTGGCCTCAGCCCAAGTGTGTCTACCATGTGAGTGACATTTGAGAAAGTTGCATTCAGGTGGCAATTAGTTTCTGACATGGAACACAAAAATTAAAAAGCACCTCTGTCAGAGCTGGTATTTGATCTACAGTCTGATTACCCAGCTGGCAGTTCAGCAACCTTTTGTTTTGCATATACAATCAATGGATAGGCATGCCTTTTACAAACCTTAAGGAGCAGATAAATTACTCTTTCAATACCCAGTTTGCTGCTTTCGAAATTATTGGATAATGGCAAAGGTGGTTCCTTTTTTTTAACACAATAGGCATACTGTGGTTTTTCAATGTGTGAAGCTTCACTGTTTTGGTTATGTGTATATTATTTATCTTTTACACAACATATTTGTCACTTATTTTTATATAAATGGGACCTCTAAGCTGGGCTCAGATGGAACCATTGCAGACAGCAATGACATCTAGAAAAACATAAAATACCATATAACTTTCTATTCTGTATTTGCATTATGGATATACAGTAGGAATCCAATCTCGGCATCAATTCCACAAGGACTAGAAACTTGGTTGGCATCATATTTCAAAATAAAATGTTGGATGGTAATCTAAGATTAATTGAGGCAATCTGATCCCAGACATTGAACCCCATGGAAAGTTATGAAAAATGAAATAGGGATAGATCAGGAAAATGGTCATTATTAAAAAATAAAATAAAATAAAATTATGTCTTCTACAATGATACCTGATTCAAATAGATGGAAAAGAAGTTCTAGTAGTCAACAGATGTCATCTTCCTATAGTCAACACTTCACAAGAATGGTGATTGTAGCCACAAAATTTCCCAGCTGTAATATGATTTTGAAAACTGGATCATCAGAAAGATTGAATGAAGAAAAAGAAGGGCTTTGAATTAAGGTCCTTAAGAAAATTGATGAGAATACCTTGAGCTGGAGGAAAATTAATTTAATACTAGATGGAAAAAAACCAGACTGCTTACTAGAAGCACTAAAAATAATGATAAAGTTTAAATATTTTGGACAACTAATTATTGAAACAGCGACATCTACGCTGGCTTGGGCATGTCGTGAGAATGGCTGATGGTTGGATTCCGAAAGATCTCCTGTATGGAGAACTAGTGCAGGGAAAGCGCCCCAGAGGGAGACCTGAGCTGCGATATAAGGATATCTGCAAGAGGGACCTAAAGGCCTTGGGAATGGACATTAACAGCTGGGAATCCTTGACCTCTGATCGTTCAGCCTGGACGCTAAAGATGCAGCATGGCCTTCTCCAATTCGAAGAGACACTTGTGCAGCAGGCTGAGGCAAAAAGGCAGTCCCGGAACCAGCGAAATCTGGGGGCTGGACAGGGGACAGATTGTATCTCTCCTCAGTGTGGAAGGGACTACCACTCTCAAATTGGCCTTTTTAGCCACACCAGATGCTGTTTTAGGACCTCTTTCCAGAGCACGATACCATAGTCTCTCGAGACTGAAGGATGCCAATGATGAATATGAAGGCATGAATTTAAAGACGATTCCGATGCTTGGGGAATTTTTTTTTTTACAAACATCTTTATTAAGTTTCAAAAACTTCACTGCAGAAGGGTGCATTTTCAGGATATTTTAAGTTCAACCCTGTTGAACTCACCTGTTTGGATAATTCCCTTCAAATTCCCTTTTTAGGAAAAATGATAGAGAAGGTGGTTGCTTGGCAGCTTCAAAGACTCCTGGATGAAATAAATTATCTAGACCCCTTCCAGGCAGGTTTTGTGCCCTTTTATGGGATATAGATAGCATTATAGTTTTAAAACAAACTATTTATTTATTATCGTGGTTTTTAGTATCGCCTGTTCACCACCCTGAGTCCCGCAAGGGAGATAGGGCGGTATATAAATAAATAAATAAATAAATAAATAAATAAATAAATAAATAAATAAATAAATAAATAAATAAATAAATAAATAAATAAATAAATAAATAAATAAATAAATAAATAAATAAATAAATAAATAAATAAATAAATAAATAAATAAATAAATTGGCCAGTTGGCTTTGGGCTCCAGTGGGGGATCAGATCAATGGGGGATCAGATCAGAGTAACAACAGATCCCACCTCCCTCACCCAACCACTCTCCCCCCACTCCCCCTTATGTGTTTTTGTTTTTAATGTTTGTTTTTAACTTTTTATGTTTTAGATTTTATGTACTTTTATGGAGGCCACCCAGAGTTACCCTAGGGTAAGATGGGTGCCCAATAAATTTTTATAAATAAATAATTTGGTTGCACTTGTTGAAAATCTTTGTCAAAAGCAGGGAGGGCTGATGTATCCATCCTTGCTTTCTTTGACCTCTCAGCAGTTTTCCATACGATTGACCACGATTGAGCCAGCTGCAAAGTTTGGGACTATGTGGTGCAGTCTTACATTGGTTTGATTCCTTTTTTCAAGGCTGGTCCCAATTGGTGTTGATAGGAAATATGAGGCCCAGTCTACAGCCGCTTCTTTCTGGTGTGCCATAGGGCTTGGTACTCTCTCCACTCCTTTTTAACATCTACATGAAGCCGCTGAATGAGATCATCTGCCACCATAAAATGTACACTAATGATACTCAAGTTTACATCTCCATCCCAGGTGACCCAAGTGATGCTGTACCTGGAGGCTGTGGTGATCTGGATGGTAGACAATAGACAGCTGAACCCTGGTTTAAGTGTGTGGAGCTTCCGGTTCCAGGATTTCAACATCTTCAGTTTTGGATCAGGTTGCACTACCTCAGACAAACCTGGTGCATAAACAGGAGATTCTTCTAGACTCATAATTCCTGCTCAATGAGCAGGTGGTGGTCACGGCTAGGAGAGCTTGGCACAACCTCTTGTTGCGTGCCACTTACACCCTTTCTTGGATCAGAAGTCCCTGCACTCGGTCAGTCAAGTGCTGGCCATCTCACACGTGGACTACTGCAATGCATTCTACATGGAGCTACCGTTGAAGAATATCTGAAAGATTCAGCTTGGTAAAAATGCAGCTGCCCAGTCACTTCTTGGGCTCTTAGGTTACTTTATGTTACATCACTGTTCTATGAGCTGCACTGGCTGACACTTTGCTTCCAGGTCCAATTCAATGCATGAGTCCAGGCTATTTGAGGAACTAGCTCATCCCAATGGACTAGTCTGCCCCATCCAAGCAGGCAGAAGTGGCATCCCTTTTGGCCAAGGATTTTCTTCTGGTGGGGTCCAAAAGAAGAAGAGCCTTTTCTGCTGTGGCCCCGACACTCTAGAACAAGGGTGTCAAACTGCCGGCCCGTGGGCCGGACATGTCACATGGAAGTCGCGCCCACCCCATTGCCAGCAATGGCAAAACAGTCTCAATATGTTGCGTGACGTCACGTGACGTCGCGAGTTTGACATGTCTGCTTTAGAACATCATTCCCCTCCAAGGGAGATCAGCATACAGACTTAGGGCCTTCCAAAAGGTCTTAAAAACATGGCTATGCCAACTACCCTAGGTCTCCAATGGGGATGTGGCATTTTGGAGATGGCTAATGCAGTAGATAATATCCCACCTCCTCCCCATGTACATTTTGCTGCATCCCTCTCTATCCAAGAGATGAATTTAAATTTAAGATCCCTATTTATTGTTGTAATGTTTTACAGTGTATTTTAATTGTATGTCTGCAAGCTGCCTAGAGTTGCCTCTGGCGAGTTGAGCTGCATACAAGTTGAATAAATAAATAAATAAATAAATAAATAAATAAATAAATAAATAAATAAATAAATATAACACACATTAAAATACAGGCTAACATAAAGATATTTGGTGCTTGGAAAAAATGACACTTGAAAACAAGATTGACAGAAGAGAAGGCAGCTAGATAATATCACTGATTATAGAAGCACAGAATTGCAAGGGATCTCTAGATCTGGTCTTTTCCCTGCTCAAATATGATTTGTTAAAGCATTTCAGACAGATGTCTATCCAGTCTCAACTAGAAGACCTCCAGCAAAGAAGCACTTACTGCTCCAGGAGGAAACCTATTTCATCAACTGATAGCTCTTGCCACTAGCAAGCTTTAATATCCAATACAAAGCTACTTTCTTATCATTTCAACCCATTGATTTTGGTTTTGTCCTCAGGGCTGAGGGAGACCGAGTCCACTCCTTCCTCTATATAAGAATCATTTAGATATCTGAGAATGCCATCCTAGATCACCCTCAGTCTTTTCTTCTGCAGGCAAAGCATATCCAGTTCCTTTATGGTTGCTTGTAATGGACTATTAGCCCTGAGCCACATGATGGGTGGGCAATCATATAAACTGAATAAACAAATAAATTTGTTCAAAGAAAGGAAAGAGATTACAAACTTGGCAGCCTGAGATCTATATTGGGCAAAGTCCTCAAACAGATTATTAAACAATGAGTTTGCAAGCACTTGGATTTCCACCCAACAGGTAACAGAACCTCATGGGTTTGTGATAAACAGGTCACAATAGACTAGCCCCTTCTGTTTTTTTAATCAAGTGTCTGGCTCAAGGAAGGATGCCTGAACCTTAATTAAGCACTTGACCATTGCATCAGAATGGTCTTCATTAACAACATGGTAAAATATAGGCTAGATGATACGACTGTAGGATAAACTCAGCTGGCTGATTGACTGAACCCAGAAAGTGGTCATAATATCAGAGAAAGACAGTGAATCTTCATCACTCTTCATCACTCCCATTCTTTTAGGTCAGTTACATTAGAAATTTAGTTTTGGCAAAAGTTCTAACTTTCTTTCCCTTTGACAAGAATACTAGGATTGCTGTTCTTCCAGCATGCTGTATAACTCTGTAATAAAATAAAACAATGGTAATGGTCAAACAGTGTCTGTGTATTGATGCTGGCGTGGGTGGTCTAATAGGACACCAGAGGCTTCCTGAGGTCTCTGACTTGCAGAAGTTCAACTGATTGTTTTTTCCCCCCCTGAGGATGGCAGTTCCAGTAATGAGTCAACTGAATCACTGTTTTAACATGCAGCTGTTTTTAGAGACCTAGAAGGGCGGCCAGAAAAAAAAGAGAGAGAACTAACCTGGTTATATATTATATGTTTGGTCATTCATTTCCAAATCTTATCTTCCTGAAACTTTTGGCTGTAGAACAAACTAAAAATCAGTGAATGTATAAATGCAGATATAAGTACTTTACCGATCTGCCATTTTGTACGGCACCCAGCTATGCTTTACACCAGGGGTAGTCAACCTTGGCTCTTTTATGACTCGTGGACTTCAACTCCCAGAATTCTCAGGAATTCTGGGAGTTGAAGTCCACGAGTCATAAAAGAGCCAAGGTTGACTACCCCTGCTTTATACTCTATGAAAGAGGGGGAGGTAGTTTTATGTCTCTTTTGTAAAGCATGGAAGAATGCCTTTAAAATCTCACATTAAAAAAAGCTGGTTGCAAGGCAGCTTAGCAAATCCAAATGACCACTGGTTACATGGGCATTCAATGAACCACTTCAGGTTATAAACATCTATATAAAGAACACATAATCACATCTTAAATTTAACCCAAATGATATGTGATTAGATGTTCTTGCCTTCCTTGAATATTTAAAACTATAAGTAACCAGCCCTCTCTCATAAAATGTGAGCAAAAGTTCTTGGGTTTTTTTCTTTTCTTATACTTTCACATTCCTATTCTGTACACACACAAAAAGAGCACAGGGGAGTTTAAGATTCAACATCACATCATTTCCCAAAAAGGTTAATGAACTACTCCCCACTAATGCCTTTCTTTCTTTCCTATGCAAAACCCCTAAAACCAGGCAAATATCAGTTGTTCAGAATTGGAGGAACTGTACCACAAGAATTTGCTTGCATGTCGACATGAAAAAGTGAATTTCTAAATTTAAGGATAGAGAGATGTGTGGGTGTGGGTGTGGGTGTGGGTGTGTTTGTCCATGTGTATTTACTGAGGAAAATCAGAAAGAACTTTTCATTTAGATACAGATAGTATGTTTCTCTTCCAACACAATCCATTTGCACTTGCAAATAGCAAAGTGTCTAATGTATATAATTGGAACTATTTGTCTTAATCAAAAGCAATAGGAAAAAAAACATTAACATCCTCCCTCCCCATAAAATACACAACATTCTTAGTTTTGTGTTTCACAAGCCTCAGTTTGCCAACAGGTGGCAGAGCAGACTACTAGTTTATTTGCAGATGCACCAAACAAGTTTTATCTGACACTATTAGTGATCTATATAATTACATATATTTTTGTTTTACTTTTTGTGGAATTCTAGATCTCTCAATACCCACTAGAAAAAAATGACAAAAAAGACATCAGAAATGCAAGCATAGACTTTCAGAAATAAACGTTCAAAAGCAAAGCAAATAAGGTATTTTCATGCATTATAATTTCAGGCATTACACTTGTTTTGCCTAAGCCATTTTATTCATTTAAATCCCACTCCTCAGCTGAAACAGCTCCAGGCAACTTACAAAATTTAATATGGCAAGTAAAATGGAACAAGGTGAAAGCAAGTCACAAGCAAACCATGATTAGCCGAAATCGTTAGTCTGCACTTCTTAATATATTATTAAACTTATTATACAACAACTACTTCTATTTGCCAATTTATAAAAATGCACAAGTTGAAAGCAGAGATACGAAAACTAATTTAAAACAACAATTAAAAATAACTAAACGCAACCCTTAAAATAGTTTTTTTATTTTTTTCCCCAACCAATAATAAAAAGTTGGGGGGAAAAGGAGATTGGGAGTCTTGCCTGTCTGTCTGTCCATCAGCAGGATACTCCTCCAAAAACAGAACAGAAGGGGGATGAATCTAGGGTTGGGGGGGGAAACCAGAAAGAAAGGCTGAATTTAAATGAGATTTGTATCTGTGCGGGGGAGGGGGTAGAGATGTAGACAAAAGTATTCCAAAAGAAATTCCGGAAGATTTCCAGAAGAAATCCATCTCTCCCAATGCTTCTCTATGGGAAAGACTGTGAAAGATCTCTTACCACCAACTCCACGCTGGGTAACATGAGTGGGAAGAAGGCTTGGAACAGAGCAGCTGGCGCAACATTCAGCTGCCCATCAGTCTTTCCCGTAGGGAAGCATTGGGATGGGGGGGGGGTTCTTCTGAAACATTCTTCTCTACATCTCCCCAACCAGATCCAAACCCTATTTAAATTCAGTCTTTCTGTTGCTAGTTACTTCCCCAACGCCAAATTCCAGAAGCTGTGCTTCTCAGGTTTTTCTCTACCTTCCCAGAATCTTTTAAATAAATTAGGCTCTCAGCTCAGCAAGAAAGGATTCTTCTATAAAAAAAGAGGTTGGAACTCTGGGGAACAGCGTCTTAGCTCCTTTTTCAAGGACATTTGTTTCCAAGTGATGCCATTTGGAATCTATCAAGAGGCAGAACCACTTCAAAAGTGGGCCTCCAGTTCTCAAATTCCTCAGAAGGATTCTATGGTTGATGGTATTGAAAGCTGTTAAAATACCAAAAATTCCAAATATCCTGCTATCAATCTCCAGATAAAGATCATCCATTTGAGCCTATAATCCTGTCTAAAGCCAGTTTGAAATAGGTCAAGTGGATTGCTTCATTTGTCTCTGAATAATACCTTAAGCTGCCTCTGTTCATAAGAAGACCAGTTCTAGAGTATGTGAAATCCAAGGGTGATTATGAGGAGGAGAAGGTTTAAACATTTATTTAGTGCAAAGTGTTGTACAAAATACAGAACCAATTCAATAGTTATGTTTGGACATGTAATGTTAAATTATAATATGTAGTATAATGCCATAGAAACGAACCCATAAAATCTTTGGATTTTTGTCTCTACAGAGAAGAAAGTTTAGTTTAAGAAATCTGCCAAGATCAGTAGCCAACATTTGATGTTGTTTTGTTTCTCTAAAATTATTCTTATTTTTACCTGATGCTTGCCTATATTCCATCATAAGGAGTATCTGAAAATTACATAAATCCTCCCAAACTTATTATGGCAGTCAACCAATACTTTTAGGGTTCATATTTGGAAAGGATAAAAAAATAGCATATGAAATAAAGTGTTCCATCCAATGCAGATTTAGAAAAATGGAATCAAAATCTTCAACAATTGAAATATAATTATAAACCCTTAACCATCTCTTTTTAAGGAATTGCAGTTATATATAATTCACATTTAATAAATAAAATATTTTTCTTTCCTAACTCCATTACAGGTTAATGTAGCTATTTCATGAACATGGTGTGTGTTTAAAGAAATGAATATTTTTAATAAATTTTACATAAAATGGCAATCATTAATATGGTATTTTTCAAGAAAATTTGAAACATCAAGATTAGAATTTAAATGCTATTCAGCTTGATTTTATTTGACATGATTTCCCAGATAGCTATGCTTTGGATTATAATGTAATAGTCCATATTTTTCTTTTTTTAAAAAAAAACTGCAATCCTCTACCAATTTATCTAGTAATAAATCTCAAAAACTCAGTGGGATTTTCTTCTAAGGGGAAATATAAAGGACTGTGTAACAAGGCTGTATTTCATTTTTAAGCATTCCTGGAAGGCACTTCCAAGGAAAAAGCCAGTTAACTTCACATGCATCTATTTAGGATTAACTGTATTAATCATTGCAGGCAGTGATGACCTTCCTGTTCCTTAATTTTTGGATGAAATCATAAAGGTGGTTTTGGCAAAGAATTCAGCTTCATTTTCTGAAGACCACCCTCCACAACTTCAGGAAACTCAACCCCCTAAGGGCTTCATAAAGGAAGTAGCATGCCTGCTGTTAAAAAACAGCTAAAGAGTCCCACTGTTCATTTATAAAATATTGGATGCAAATGCTAGCACGTTACTCTTGGCCTCCATGCCTAGTAGATATAATTTCAAAGAACAGTCATAACATTTGTAGGGTCATATAAGCCAAGACATTTTAAGTTTTAAAAACTGGTTTGCCATCCATAGATTTTTTTTTCTTTTGGAGTCATAAAAAATCAAACTGGTGGGAAACTGCAGTTCAATGTTCCTTTGTAACTTTAATTCTCCTGTCCAGACAAAGAAAACACAAAATAGAGAACATCCTAAAGATCTAGAAGAAATATTGGGAAACAATATTTCTTGTTTGATGTTTAGAAAATAGGTATTATCTAACTGGTTATCCTGATCATTGCAGCCATTTTGGAAAATCTTTCCAGGTCAGCCATTTTATGACATAACACACAACTCTTTGTCAATTTTATAAATGGACCTATCAGACCTAAAAAAAAATGCCTACTGCAGATCTATATCCATGGATAATAAGTAAATTGGCAAATGTTAAAAATAAAATGTGCTACGATCATATTTAAAGGCAGATATTTTTAAATTTAGATGCAAAGTTAGGAAACAGCTTAGGTTCACAAAGCAGAAAGTTACAGAAAAGTCAGAAACTTACAGAAAGGGAAACATTAAAGGAGAGAAAGTAGAAAAGTAAGTAGAAAGTAAGCTTTGCACATATGCAGGTTCTAAGGTGACTCTTGGGCCACCAGAGGTGAATTTACATAGTAATTGCTATGCAAGGAGGATGTCACAACTTGCAGATATCCTGAGGAGAAAGATGTCCTGAAGATGCAAGACAAAAGATCCAGGTTTTATTAGCAGTGAAAAGGTAGCCAGCTAAATGTTAGCTTAACTCTTTAATTCACTCTTTAGAGAATTTAATAACAGCTATATTTTAAGATAAACACAGTGTCATTTTAGCAGACATGTTACCATTATTGTTGTGCCCTGAGCCTGCAAAAGCAGGCTCGGGACATTGCATTGGTCCCGGGCATTCCAAAAGCTGCCCGGGACCAGACAGAGCGGTGCCGGCCTTGCGCGCATACGCAAGGCGCGAAACGTTCTGTTCCTATTGGTTGACACTGTACGGGTTTCTGGTCATATAAAAAGGCCTGCATGCCTTTTGCTTTTGCTTGGTTGTTATAGAAGTGAATAAAGCGTTCGTTTAACATCGCCATGTGTCCTCATTACTTGCCTGCGAACGAAGTACACAACACTTACCAATGGGAAGCTGAGTAATCTTGGAAGGGTAGAACAAGAAGAGAGTGGACAGACATTTCTCCAAAATGATATAAGGTCTCCTGCTTGGACAGGGGGTTAGAGTAGAAGATCTCCAAGGTCCCTTCCAACTTTGTTGTTTTGTATTCTGGCTATATTGTATGTGCCATCAGAACAAGGCAAAAGGGGAGAGTTGTAAATTACTTTGCATATATCTGCTGAATTCCACTTGCATAGTTATCTGACTGTCATCATTTCAAACAAATCGTTGTATTTCTAGCCTTGCTATTGTAGAAATTTTTAAAATCATATAGTTTAGAAGAATAACAATGACAACTCTCAATGCTGTAATAATCACATTCAGTAATAAATCTCTTTGCCACTGTTTATGCTTGGATCATGTTTATCTATGTTCTTGGATGGTGTCAAAATACAATAAATAAATAAATGTACACCCCCCCATACATTGAAAACAGAGATATTAGAACTGGTATTAGGACCAAATCAATCAATGAGAATAGAGCTAGAAGAGACCTTGGAGGTATTATTCTATTCTATTCTATTCTATTCTATTCTATTCTATTCTAGTCTAGTCTATTCTAGTCTAGTCTAGTCTAGTCTAGTCCAACCCCCTGCTCAAGCAGAAAATAAAGCATAATTTTGTGCTTCTACTCCATGCTTTTGAAACACAGCTCGGTGTCATTCTGTGTTTTAAAAAAAACAAGCCAAATGCCAACACTTAAAGCAAAATTTCTTTGAATTATGTTTCAATCATTTTAATTTTTATATTTTACATGTAAAAATATAAAATATAATAAGTGTTGACTTTTACTGACTTTATCATATCTAGAAAAAGTTGCTTTTTAATAACTGTTGTGCTTGCAAAAGGGAATATTGTTGTCTCCTATCTCAATTTCCGTGATATTTGGCAATACAAAAATTTGTGGGTGGGAAGTTGCATTAATTTTATTTTAATCTGCATTACACTGAGCAGAAAGGATGATTGCTTAGATTTGTACCAAAAAAATGATATTGTAGTTATTGCAAGGAATATAATGGAGGCTGTGCCCTCAGTTCATTGATAATTAGCAGGACAGGACATTGTGCTTGTGCATGATATGGAGTGGAGTTTGAACATTGATCTGAAATGCAGTAATTAGCGGGTTGTTTGTGTTATGTGTTGCGTTTGTCAATCTTCTTTCAGCAACTCTTTGCTTTAGGATCCATCCTGTTTTGTATCTTTTTTGGAGACAAAATTAAGTATAAGCTTAGCTGAAAGCAAAAGCAAATGCCCAATAGTTTTACTGAATAGAAAAGAGAAATAAACAAAATGAAATGAGGGGAGATAATTCCCTAGGAAATGCAAAAAAAAAAAAAAAAAATACAGGTAATTTTTTATCTTTTTTTCCCCACCTGTTTTTATTTTAGAATAGTCGTTAGAAACTTTTGTTTTCAAATGTTTTGTCTGTTTGCTAGCTCGCTAGAGCCCAGAACTCAAAATTATTTTGCTAAAACTGAGATAGGCAATGAGTAGCCAACCTGATATTGTTGAACCTCCAGCCAACAAAGCCAAGGATGAGCAATGCCGGTAATTTTAGTCCAGCATGTAGTTCTCCAGGACAAGTCATGATAATATGAGGTAGGTCATTACCTTTCAAATTATATATTTTATGCAATTTGTTGATGTGATGTTGCTGGCTTTTCCCTCCTATAGACACCCATCGTCCATTAATAACTAGAAGGCCACAAGTTGAACCAATGCAGGGATCCAATATTAATTTTTTGCAGAAATTTTTATTTGATTTCTCTGCCTTTCCCCAACAAATGCCTGTTTCCCACTATATAAAACAGTGTGTATACCGAAATTTTCTTTTTTTAAAAAAAAAAGCCAAGCTGCCCAGTTGATTATGGATTGGAAATCCAGACAATAGATAACATGGGTTATGCCAATGCAGGCAGAAATGGCCTTTGGTCTGTCTTAATTCAAGATAAAAATCTATACATAGAATATAGAATATAGAATAATAGGGCTGGAAGGGACCTTGAAGCTTTTCTAGTCCAATCCACTGCCCATGGCAGCAGATTCTATATCATTCCAGACAAATAGCTACCCACAATTTCCAGCTATTCCACTGATTAATTATTCTCATTGTCAGGAAATTTCTTAGTTCTAGATTGGGTCTCTCTGGAATGAACTTCCACCCATTACTTCTTGTCCTGCCTGTGGGTGCTTTGAAAAATAAGTTGACCCTAGTGGTGGGATTCAAATATGTGAACAACTGATTGTCTGGGTGGATGCCACTTCCGGAAGTCCATTCTGGGCAAGTGGTGTGAACTGGCTGAATCCCACCACTGGTTGACCCTCTCTTCTCTGTGACAGCCCCTCAAATCTTAGAAGATATCACCCCAATCCTTTTTTATTAGAATAGACATATTTAGTTCCTTCAGTTGTTCATCATATCATCTTAACATCCTCGTTGCTCTTCTCAGCACTCTTTCCAGGGTCTCAACATCATTTTTGTATCTTGTGATCAGAACTGGACCTAGTATTCCAAGTGTAATCTCACCAGTGTAGTATAAAGTGGTGTTATCACTTCACATGAAGGTGAAAGGGTGAAAAGAAAAGATTTTCCATTGCTGCCATTGGAGGTTTTTTCTTCTTCTTTTAATTTTGGCAGACAGACATTCTTGGAACAAATCAGTTGACAGGGGAAAATATAACTCTCCCCAATTTATCCCCTCAGGTGTGATGCCATGCATTTGCCATAAGGTTAAAGGAAAAGAACCAAGGGTTATCACATACCCTTAGATAGAAAAAGGAGGGTGGTTCTGTTTGCATGTTAATTGTTCTATACAGAGATCATAATACTTAGATTTTTGTGCTTCACTTTCAGTTTTCTCTCATTACCTCAGAAACAAGAAGGGGGTTTTTGTATTTCATTTCAACTAAACTGGATGAATCCAACCCAATCAAATTAATAATATTAACTATAGTTTGCAGAAGGAAGATGATATCAAACATTGGTTACCAAAACACCTCTTGTCTATGGAGATTCTTAGTCATCCAGGTCTGAAAAAGCATCTTTGGGACAAAACTCATCTTGTTCTTTAAACCAGTTCTTTAAGTGCAGTCAACATTCTCATGAATTCAGGAGGAGATTCCAACCTCAAACTGGTATGCTAAAGGTCATCTTGGACAAATAGTAACCAGTTCAAAGAAGATCAAATAAAGGAAGGAATCTACTGATATACTCGTCTTCAGTAGAGATGTCAACATTCAAGTTATCTTATGAGATATTTCTTACTTACAAGAACCTATAGTAGTAGAGGATGAAGTTAGATCACCACTCCAATCATTATCAAATCAGAAGGCTACAGGAACTAATGCAATACCCACTGAAATGCAGTTAGCAACAGAAGAAGAATCAGTCAAACTTATAACTGAGCTACACGGTAAATCCGGAAAACAACATAGTAGCCACCTGACTGGAAGAGGTCAATCTACATTCAAATACCAAAAAATAGAGCATGGAAACTATGGTACAACATCCTTAATTTCACTTGCTAGCAAAATAATGCTTAGGATCATCCAACACTGATTACAGAGCTCCAGGGGAAAAGAGATGCCAGATTTTCATGTTGACTTTAGAAAAGGTCGAGTAATATGAGACATTATTGTTGATGTTACTGGATAACTGAGAAAGTCAAAGTATACTAAGAAGTCCATGTCTGCTTCATTGATTATAGAAAGCCCCTTTGATTATATCAATTATATAATGGTAGAATATGCTTGAAAAAATGGGAATACTAGAACATTTCATTGTCCTAATGCAAAACCTATATACAGGTCAAAAAGTCACAGTATGAATAGAAGATGGTGAAACAGACTGGCTTGGGGTCAGTGATGGGATGAAACAATGTATACTCAAGGGAAGTTGAACTGGAAGAAGATGAATAAGGTTTTAAAATTGGAGTAAGAAACATCAATAACCTGTGCTGTACTGATGCTTATTCTGATAACAAAAAATGCAAAGAATCTGCAAGCTCTAGTAAAAGTCAAAGAGCAAAATGAAAAATAATAGGACTAAGATTACAGTAAATGTAAAGATGACTAAACTTATGACAATAGGCAGAACAACCAACCTTAGAATTGGCAATTAAGTTATTAAAATGGTGGATAGCTTGTCTTTAAGGATCAATCACCAACAGTAAAGGAACAAAATATCTAGAAATATGCCATAGATTAGCACTTGGTACAGCAACCACAAAAGTGTTATAAAAAATGTTCAGGTGCCATAATGTGTCTATGCCTACAACAGAATAATGCAAACAATAATGCAAACTTGTGACACTCTATGGAAGCAAAAGTTGCCCTTTTAATAGGCATAATAGGAGTATTAGTGCTTTTGAACTTTGTTTTCTCAGGAGCCTTCTTCATCAAACAAATGGATCCTCGAACCAATCAACCCAGAGTTTTCAATGGAGGCAAAAATGATAAGGCTCAAATTATCCTACTTCATCTACGTTATGCAAAGGCATAGCTCTCAGTAAAAGGCTCTAATGTTGGGAAAGCAAGTAGCAGCATGGATGGATTCAGTTACAATAGTCAAGGATGCACCTGAAACATCAGGTTAGTGTCGGTTGTGGGTGCTCCATTACTAGAGGTTTTTAAGAAGAGATGGGACAACTCTTTGTCTGAAATGGTATCGAGTTTCCTACTTGAACAGGGGGTTGGACTAGAAGATCTACAAAGTCCCTTCTAACTCTGTTTTTCTGTTATTCTGGTCATGGGGAAAATCTGCCTACATAATCGCTAACAATCAACACTGATTTGATGAAACAATCAATCAATCAAAGTTCTCAACTCAGACACTGGACCCCTTCAGTTTGATCCTGTTAACCACTTCAGTGCAAGGAATATGTCCCCTCACTGAACTCATCAGTATTCTCTCTCTATAGGAGGTACCCACCCTTGCTTTTCACTTACATATACTTTGCAAGGGAAAAGATTGTTGTTGTTGTTGTTGTTAAAACAATGCAATCATTTGATATATGAGGGTAACACTAAAGTCCCCCCTCGGAATGACTTCAGATAAATCGGGGATACTGCTATGGTACTTTGGCTGCAAGAAGGAAGTGAAAAATTCTATAAGCGAAGCCACACAACTCTGCAAAACTGGCTTTGCGACATACAGGTAGTCCTCATTGAACAAATACTTGTTCAGTGACCATTCAAAGTTAGGACAATGCTGAATGAGAGAGACGTACAACACTTTCTTGTGGTTGTAGCTATGGAGTATCCCCACATTTACATGATTGCAATTCGGGCACTTGGCAACTGGGTCACAATTATGACAGTCACAGCATCCCACGGTCATATGATCACTATTTACAACTTTCATTGCTGGCTTCTGACAAAGTCAATGGGGAAGCCAGCAGGAAGTCACAAATTATGTGACTGGGGGATGCTATCATCAAGCAGGATTTGCCTAATGCCAGCAATTGAAACTGCCACAACTGTCATCATAAGACAACATAGTCATATAACATCATACTCTAAGTGTGATATCACTATCACTTAGTGAAAGAATTGCTGATTTCAACCCTTATGGAGTTGACATTTACCCAATATCAGGGTGTATTTTCTTAGTTAAACAATCACACTAATTATTGTGTGAAGAGTACTTCTAACAGATTGGGGCAGCCCATTATGAGTAACTACTGTCAAGTGAAAACAGTGATGCCAAAGGAACAATCCTATAATATGATAGCAGTGTTCCAATATCTCAGGGGCTTCCACAAAGAAGAGGGAGTCAAGCTATTCTCCAAAGCTCCTGAAGGCAGGACAAGAAGCAACGGGTGGAAACTAATCAAGGAGAGAAGCAACCTAGAATTAAGGAGAAACTTCCTGACAGTGAGAACAATTAACCAATGGAACAACCTGCCTCCAGGAGCGGTGAATGCTCCAACACTGGAAGTTTTTAAGAAGAGACTGGACAGCCATTTGTCCGAAATGGTATAGGGTTTCCTGTCTGAGCAAGGGGTTGGACTAAATGACCTCCAAGGTCCCTTCCAACTTTATTATTATTATTATTATTATTATTATTATTATTATTATTATTATTATTATTATTATTATTATTATTATTATTATTATTATTATATTATTATTATTATTATCTGCTTCTCATACATAAAAAAGAAATAATTTAGATTGAATGAAATATAATTTAAGCATAAAAGTGATAATTTCTCACAAATTTTATATAGGAGCAGCATGTTTATTTCGCCCTGCTGTTGCTATAGGAAAAGCTTTCTTTGAGAATGCAGGGTCTTTCTTTTCCTCTAAATGTGTTCTTCTCCTAATATGATACATGCCATCATCTGCCATCCATGCCCCTCTGGTTTCTAAACAAGTCAAACTTTGCACACACAAAATAAGTTTGACATTAAAACAAGGACAAGGTACTATCAGAGCATTTCAGCCTTCCAGAATATTCCATTACAGATCTCAAAAATATCCATCTTGGAAAAAATAAATTTCTCCTTCATGATTGATTGAGAGATTGCTAAACACGCATCAAAAAGTTTCAGGCTACGCCATGCATATCCAGAGTTCTTTGTAAACCCTTTGCACTGTCTAAGAAGCAAGCTGTTCCATATTTGAGAATCTATTTTAAATCTAAAGCTAAAAGAGCAGTTATCGTTTAAGTCATGCCTGCAGTTGTTTATGTACTTAGGATGTACGAAGATGGGCAAATAAACGTTTCGGCCTATGAAATGTTATGTTAGCATGCATGCCTGAATTCTCTGCCATTAGGAAATATTCAGACAAATGAAGCAGAGCTTACCTCAAGGCTCAGGTTGATTATTCTTATGGCAGTTTTTCACATGTGCTAGCAATTACGATATTGCTTGGTCAGTCCATTCTCTGATAGTGGCTGGTTGCAATGAACTGATATACTGCTGTCAGGAGCTAAGCTAATACATGGCACACACCATAAATTAGAGTAATATGGAATGCAATGAAAGCAAATAAAACCACTTGTTGCTGTTCTTGATGGAAGTAATTCATAGAACGTATAAGCAAAATTTTATAATAATACTGTGTTTATATTGAAGACTATTTACCAGGAAAATTGGTTCATTAGGATATTTATGAAAGGCTATAATTGTATAGCTCCATTCCTTAATGAGTATTTTTTTTAAAAGGACAGCATTTATATTCACCATCCCTAACAAAATTAAAATGATCAACAGGGAATACTAGCTGTGAAAAAGGATGATCAAGGAAATTATTAGTTTAGGGGATTATATTCCAAACTCGCAATGAAAAAATCCTGATATTGGATAAACAGTTCTTAGATCTACTTACCTATATCCTGAGATTTGTTTGTGTGTAAAAATAAAAAAAAAGCATTTAAGCTTGCACAGTTACTTACAGAATAGTACAATCAACATAGTGCCTATCCTCACATTTATAATCTAAAAAGGCACAGCGCAGATGGAAAAAGTACAAGAGGAGAACTGGGGGACCTCTAGTTAATGTTTCTTGATTCTCATAATGCCTAGCTAGGGTGGAAATCTACTTAGCTAGCCAGATGTCACCATTGCCCCCAGAGCATAGCGTTCCAATGGCTTCTGTGATGAGACCATAGGGTCTTAAGTCCAGCTGATAAAGAGCAATAGAAAACAGAGATAAGAAAAGAGAAAAAATCTTGCTCTGCATAGATCAAGCATGCTGTTCCTGCAATGGTCAACCAGATGTCTACCGCACTTGTCATTGTGTCCTTATCATTGGTCTTCAGAAGTATACTGTTTAGCTATTGACATCATAACCAGTGCCCTTTACTAGCTTTATTCTCTCCCATATTTTTTCAATACACTCTGAAACAATCTTGCATGAAGCCAACCTTTTCACTGAATGTTGAAAACATTTATATTGTTTATGATCAGTCCCCATCTGCTCAGACCCTATGGGCTCTGACTCCACGGCCAAAGAAGCACTGCTAAATTTGTGACAAGCAGTGCTAAAATGTATTATTACTAGTATTGCCCCTCATTTGTGCCTCATTTTACATTTGTTAGCTCTGAAATGAATCAATTCCGATTCCTGAGGTTGGAGAGATTTTCCTGCACTTAGCACTTAGACCACTGCCCCGTTTTGTTTTAAACATAATGAGTAATTTGAGCACTAACTGGCCATCCTGAGCTGAATTTATTTATTTATTTATTTTATTTATTTATTTATATTTAAATTTATATGCCGCCCTTCTCCCCATGGGACTCAGGGCGGCTCACAGCATATTAAAACATTGTACAAAAAAAAAATTTTCCCCTGCTAAAAACCAATTAAAATCCAAATATTGGTAGCTGTGGCTCTTTAAAATTGTTTAAAAATTGTCCCTATTTAAAACTCACCTTAGGTCAGGCCCGCTTGTTGAAAAAGCCATGTCTTGAGGGCGCGGCGGAAGGTTAAGAGATCCGGAATCGTCCGGATCTCGGGGGGTAGTTCGTTCCAGAGGGTGGGGGCACCCACAGAGAAGGCCCTCCCCCTGGGGGTCGCCAGCCGACATTGCTTGGCCGACGGCACCCTGAGGAGGCCCGCTCTGTGGGAGCGTACCGGCCTGTGGGAGGGAATCTGCGGCAGAAGGCGGTCTCGGAGATAGCCAGGACCGATGCCATGGAGCGCTTTGAAGGTGGTGACTAGCACCTTAAAGCGTACCCGGAAGGCCACCGGCAGCCAGAATTATGAAGGTAACTCAAATTAGGAATGCCATAGAGCTCTAGTAATGCTTCTGCTTGGGGCAAACTAAATATTATTTGCAGAGTCATGGGAGAAAGCTTTGAAAACTGACCTAGAAGGCTGCAAAACTGGAAAGAAGAACAGGAAACATTTATTTAACTCTTTCTGACAACTATTTTACTACCATAACCAATGCCAAAAGCCTCTGCACTGGAAATTTTAGTGAAGAGAATTTCTGGCAAATATAGTGATACGTATCCTAATCAACCTAAAAGCAGGAGTATAAGACAGATAAGAAATTGTTAAATATATTTCTCAAAAATAGCATGTGGAACAACTTAGGCTGGGCTCTTTGTGCAGAGGGGAGGATTAACTATTTTTCCTATGCAAATAATGCAATGTCTTCCCAATCCAATAGTAGCCATAAGTGGAAAAATATTAATTTGCACCACACAATACAATAGAATCTCCTGTTTAATGTCTTAACTGTAAGAAATTAGGTACACAGCCCAAACAACCTTGAAAACACAGTAATTATATTTATTCATTTATTTATATCCCACCTTTATTTTTACAAATAACTCAAGGCTGTGAACATATCCAACACACTTTCCTCCTTCTATTTTTCCCCACAACAACAATTCTGTGAGGTGGGTTTGGCTGAGAAAAAGTGACCGGCCCAAAGTCACCCACTTGGCTTTTGTGGCTAAGGTGAGACGAACTCAGTCTTCTGCTTTTGAGCCTGGTGCTTTAACCATGTTGACGTAAAAAGAAAAAAAAAATCTTCGTTCAAATTAATGTAGCAAAATTGTTCCTGGGTGGACTTCTTGACTCCAGCTTAATGTGCTCATCGTAATAAAATGGATAGATTCGAGGACTGTTGAAATTAAAAAACGTACCAGCTTTTTTAACACTGTAATGCACCAAATATGTAAGCATTTTGCACAGAGTTATAAGCCAAGTAGTTGAGGAAGTTATATCATAACCAACTCAAAGGGCTTCGTTGTGGCATTACGTTTTTGATCAGTATTTTGGTTCTTCACTTGATTATATTTTGATATAAGCCAGTTTTACTGGTGTTATTTTTCTGCTTTCTTTTGCTAAGGATTCAATACTTTTTAAGCTTCTTATGTGCTATAGAGTAAGTTTAGATACAAAATGCAAAAATATTAATTAAATATACTTTTTATTCTCACTAGGGGCTGCAAAGCAATCAGTATGAATATGCCTTTATATTAGATCTTGCACATAGGGAAATATTTTAAATAGCATAAACCCTTTCTGAACTTCATCTGAAATGTTGATTTGCTTTATTATATTTCTTTTGCTCCATGTTGGCCCCTCTTGACATGAAAAATTGTTCTTGTTTTTTTGCTCAGTAGCAAATGGTGATTTGCAATTCTTAGGAATATACAATTCTTGACCTTTTGTATTACTCATGAACTTTTGGGGATGACAGCAACCTGGTTTGCCAGATTTAGAACTAATGATATATTTTGATCCAGAGTTCCCCCCAAAAAACCACCTCAAACAAAAACAAAATGATGTTTTTCCAGTTACATTTTAATGGGTCATGAGAAATGGTCTTGGCGTCTTCTTTTTTGCTTACAATGATTCTGATATAATTATGCTTTTCAAGAATAATTGAATTGCTTTCTGTCAGTATATAAACATCTAAAAGGTCCATATATCATTCTGACGCCATTTGAGAAACTGTGTGCTAGATCTGCATACCAAGTTCCAATCATCAGTATAAGACAACAAAGCAAATATAAATAAAGAAGCTGAAGTCCCCTTTTATAGCAATATTAGAATTTCCATTGTTTATTCTAAAGGAAAAGACCTCCCAAAAAGACAATGGTGGAAAGCAGGTGGTTGCCAAAGGGGTTCAGTACTTAGCTTTGGAGGCTAGGGAGGGAGTGGGGATGGGGGCTAAACCACATTTTCTAAACTGCCAAGCAAAATATTTTCATTCATGAGTTCACCCAGCCTAAACATGTATCTAATCCTCTAAAACTGACAGCAGCTCAAAAAGCCAGCCATTCACTTCAAAGGAAAAGGGACCTGGGGATTATTAGCATTATCACTTATCAAGAAATGACCATTGGCTTTAGGGGCAAAAAGCTCCACCCATCCACTTAGGAAACCAAGGAATTGACTCTATGTAACGTTGTTAAAAGGATGGAAAATCCGACTCACCCAGTTCTGTCTCATTCAGTGTCAAGGATTCAACAAAAGGACTGTCAAAAAGCCATCATTATAATAGGCAGGGAAAGTATTGTAGTTCACATAAGATAACTATAAACATTTTCAAAATTAACAATTAGGGGAAATATTATTTGTAATGTGTAAATCCTCATCCTCAAGTAAGATCTTTAGAACAGTATGGCCATTAGAAAAAAATCAAGGCATTTTTTTTTTCAGTATTCTGATGAACATATAAAAAAACACTGACATGTCGGACCACAGTCTTGTTTTCCTACAGCCACAAATGCACAAAATTCTTCCAAGCATTTGGCCAAAGTATCATCTTTACAGTCAAAAGCAAGAGAACTACCCTTTTCAGTTGTGGCTGGCTTTTAAGACTGGGAGCTTTTAGAGGAATTGGGAATTCAATTAACATAAGTATAAAATGCAATGGCCTTTAGTAAGTAACAAAAAGGAGGAGGAGGGGGGAGGAGGAAGAGGAGATTGTTTTGGTCCAAGATTAGGGCTGCAAAAAGAAAACATTACAAGCGCAACAACAAACAATGAAATAAAATTATGCAATATAAACTGCAACAGCAATATTGGTGTCAAATCTATGGTTCCCCAAAGTGGTCAATATCAATTACAAATGTCAATAGGACTATTCATTATTTTTGTTTCATATTATTGTTGTTGCTACTGCAGTACTATTATTTAAGCAATACTTATTATTGCTATATAATACATGGGGAGCAATGAACAATGAACAATCTGGAATTTCATGCAACAGTTGATGAGCTGAAGAGTTTGGAAATGCTTGCAGTGCACTTTCTTAATAAGAACTTTTGCCATCCTTTAGGTAATGTTCAGATTTGAATCAGGTCAAATGTCATAAAATGCATCTTATCTGTCCAATTATTAATATTATTAATAATACTAAAAGAGATACTCCTAATAATTTTGTAGAAACATAGTAATTATTTTTTCATGATATTTGAACAGAGTTATGAAGTTAGGAAAACATTCTTTCCTAAACATAAGTCCTTTCTTATATTTTGCTTTAAACTGTGGCAGCAGCATATCCACAAGAAAAGCAACGCAAAATGTGAATTACAAAATAAATCCATTTGTTTCCTCTGAATCACTAGAAATGTGAAATTAATTCAGCAGACATTTGCAGCGCAGTTGGGTCCATCTGCTTCTGAACAATGCTTGAACCTTGAATATGTCTACTTAACAGATAATTGTTTCAGTGAAGCTATTGCCCAAGAAGTTGCACATAGATTTAATAACTTCTGACTATGCAGCACCAATTGCTGGAAATAAAACATGAATGGATTTAGGATCCAGGAAAGATAGGATCTAGGAAATAAAGATCTAAATGCAATATTACAACAAGAACGAGTGAAAAGGTGTTTCCCAACTAAGCTTTCCCTAACTTCGCCTAGCTTCATTGGCAGAATGTTAAAGAAAAGTTTCAGTGTTTATAGTAATATTTCAATCTTTTCAACTATTTCAACTAAATAGTTTTTCAGCTACCATAGAAAAAGTATTAAAGGGCTGCTTCTATTTTTACCATAGAGCTTTTTGAAGAATAGGAAACATTTACATTGAAATTATGAAATATCAGAAAAGTGTCTTCCTCCCTGAAACTAATAGTTATCTACTCAATGGATAACTACACTGAGTATTAAAAAAATCTGAACTCATAAAATGGAATTCATTTACCTATGTATGGATTTGTTCTATTTTATTTACGCATAAAGAATAGTCATCGTATTAACTTCCAGCCCAATAACTTATATTATGGAAAGACAATTTTTAATGTTTAAGGTTATTATTTGTATAAAGAGTGTGTAATATGTTTGTGTTTATTTCCATGATACATTGATTGATATGCTTTAATCTATTTTGCCTTAAAATGTTTTAAAAAATAGAAAGAGGTAATAACTGTAAAAGCTGAATCATGTCTCTGGATTCAATGTATGAAGAGCCATCCAACTAGAAATATAGTCAGTGTTTAAGGACTCTCCATAACAGGCACTGTAACTCATTTTCTGTTATCTCTTGACATATTATATAATTTTATTTTTAAATACAGTATATCGAAATTGTACCTGCAAGTTCAACTTATCGATACATACATTTTCTTGCATTCTACAATTCACGCAAAATAAGCAACACTTTCTCCCCACCCCTCATTAGTGGGAATATGATTTAAAGTTTCATTGGGATTGAAATGGAATTTCTTATTGAACAGCCTAATAATTACAAATTGTCTTTAAATAAAAAAACACTATAATATGCTCACCAGAAAGGTGTCTTCATAATGATTTTCTTTTATATACTGTAAATGCCTTCTATAATCACTAGAAATAACTAATCCTATATTTGTCCGAAATGGTATAGGGCAGGGGTAGGCAACCTTGGCTCTTTTATGACTCGTGGACTTCAACTCCCAGAATTCCTGAGCCAACACAGCTTGAATTGAAGTCCACGAGTCATAAAAGAGCCAAGGTTGCCTACCCCTAGTATAGGGTTTCCTCCCTGAGCAGAGGGTTGGACTAGATGACCTCCAAGATCCCTTCCAACTTTACTACCACTACTACTACTACTACTACTACTACTACTACTACTACTACTACTATTATTATTATTATTATTATTATTATTATTATTATTATTATATCCAAGAATCACTATTTTTGTTAGTATCATACTTAATATTCTGATTTCAGTAAAAGGAAACTGCACTATTATTTAAATTTACTCAATAAATGGGTTTCTATTATTAATCTTACCCCCATGTGAGTCTTGATTTTACATTCATTATAAATTACAAATCGCCAGAAACTGACAAATAAAGTTATATTTCTTCGCAGTAAGATCTGAATTTTGATATATAAAAGATAACGAGTTTGTTTAGTTTTTAATATTGTTCAATAGAAACAGAAATATTTAATCATGAAAAGCCATTTTCCTTCTTTTTTTAGATAAAATCCTAAATTGAATTTCCTCTAGTTTCACCACTTGGACCTTATTGGGATTTTTTTTGGCTGTACGATATATAATATACATTGTTCTATCCCAATATGGCTCCATTTCTTGGCTGTCCTGGTGGGAATGAGATGGCCTCAGGCTTAGGGGAAATCAAACATGGTTTACCGGCCTTTGCATCTTTGTAATTTTGCTGACCATTGATCATCAATAAAGAATTCCATAGAAAAAAGGGGAGGAGGCTATATCAATGCCCCATCCAAACTCAGCCTTCACTCCACTACCTTGTCTTTGAACTATGCTGAAATCATAGTTAAAATATTAGTTTTCAAAACTTCAAAACAAAGATAATACATTCATTAAAACAATGGCTGCTAGAAGCCCTGAGTGGTTCAGTCATTAATTTCAGAAGACCAAGGCCTTAGATTAGTTTTACTGGTTAGCTTATCAATTAAATTATTCCGGAAGAGGGAGCTCTGTTCCCACATCATAATTCCTTTTTAAGATTCAGTTGGGTGGTAAAATATAGGAAATTTATCCACTGAATGTCTTGCCATTCATGAGCTGTTGGCCAAATGCCTTTTCAACAGCCTATATAGATTGTTCTTACAAACACTAGTTTTCAGAAGACAAACACAGAAAGGAGATGTCAACGCCCAATAGTCCTTTGCCCACTTCTTTCTTCGTTGGCTGACTTACCTTCCTATCCAAACAAACATATAGCGCTCTACAATCTGCATGCAATTTTTAAGAAATCCACCCACCTGTGAAAAAAGGAAGGGAAGCTACACATCAATAATTGCCTTATTGTTGCATTGCCAAAAAGCAGCATCATCTATAATGCAGAATTCATGAGTCACAAGGCTTTATTGAAATAAATGCCAATTCTCAAGCATACAGTTTAGAGAACCACTACAATACAATTTATTTGTCCAATGTCAGGAATGTGTATTATGATTATCATTGCAAACAGGATATTTTGAAGCTGAAGCTGCTTCATGAGATACTGTGTTCCTGTATTCTGGTCAGATACTTGGCTCAGATGAAACTGTATAAACGGTGTCATGTGCTTGACATTTTGCCAAAAGACAGATGCCAACCAAGAGCCTTCTGTTGTACTTCAGGATGTATTTTCCCATTAGCAATATGTGAAGGAAAGTTTTCTTAATTGTTTGGGAAAGAGGAGGTACTGAGCCTTACCATAGTGACTGGAGATTACTTAATGAAATTGATTAAATCTCTTCTCATTCTCTGATCCATTTTTATCCATTAAATGCTTTATAACAATTGTACATTTTACTATATTGTCCTTTTGCATGTTTAATTCAGAACTCTGTTTTGACATTGCCACTAAGCATTATAACAGCACAATATATAAATCCAAGTGGCTGAAAACATTGCATGACAATTATAAAAAGCAATGCAGGTTAAAAAAGCAACCCAGTACTGAAAAAAATGCAGAGCAATAACTAGGGAATCAGAATTTTGCTGTCCACAAATCATACTAAGGCTCTAAAATTTGGCAGAGAAATGTATATCTCAACTGTTTAAAAAATCATCATTTTTATTACTCTTTAGCAGTCAGCATAATTTAGAGATCCTATCTCATGCTGCTAGAATGTTATGTAGGGAAAAATTGAGAAATTGGGGCTTGACAGATGCATGCACCCAACACTTTGTTTTATTTATTTTTGTGGTATGATAGAATAATATTTCCTGTCTTTCCAACAATGTGAATCTAAATTCTAGGGATTTCAACAACCAATTGGTATTATAGATGCCGATTATAAAAAAAGACAGTAACAAAATCTTAAACAGGAGAATGAAAATTTGATTTGCCATTCCTGCATTATTTTGTAAACAATTCTAAAATTCCCCTTCTAGTAGTTTTATATAAATCTGAGGTGATTAACATCAATCTCTTTTCACAAACCTGACAAAGATAATTACTCTCAATTATCAGAACTGACAGAAGTTTCAAGGAACAGCAGTTAACTTATATACAGGACATTTAAAAAAATCTCTTTAAAAAAAAAAAGGAAAAATGAGAGGATGCCAGAAAGGAAGACTGAAAAATTCAGTTTTAAGAAAATAAAGCATAAATATCAATATTATTTCATTTGGCCAACAGGATTTAAAAGATTCAGGTGTAGGACTTTCTAATTCCATATTTTTAAATGTTTGTACTCAAGTCACATTTCATGTCCTTAAATATATCTTCAGTTTTAGGGAAACGTATCTCCTAAGTTTCTAAATAAGCAACCACTAGCTTTTAGGAAAAAATCAAGGTAGCACATGATTCAGAAATAAAGTTTCAGTTCTGTTCCACCCACAGATAAGAATTATTCATTCTAAGCTGGGTATAGATATAATATTTATTATTTACGTACTATATATGGGAACACATCAACCAGGTACATAAAATTCAACACATATAGTCCCATATTTCTGGATTTTAGTACACTCACACATAGATATGCAGTAAAAGAGGGTCATTATCGATACAGAGTCAACCCTTACAGAATTGTAGAAAACGAGTATCTTATTTGCAACACTTATTAAATGGAGATGTGATTGTTCTTATAGAAAAGTCTGCCAGCTACCTACCATAGGAACAGTTTGATAGTACAACCAATTACTAGGCTTTCCTTCACTGGATGTGTTTAAGCAAAAGACAGACAGTCATGTGCCGAACAGGCTCTAATTTCAATTCCTGTTCTGAGCCAGGGGGCTAAATTTGTTGGTTGTTTGTAGATTTCTCGATTCCTTCCAGCTGTATGCTCTTGAGGCTCTTGTGCTCAGTCAGATGCAGGTGTGTGAGTCATAAGCGCAATCACTCAAAGCAGGAAGGCTCCAAGATTACAGAAATGTAGAAAGTGACACACATATATATATGTGTGTGTGTGTGTGTGTATGTATGTATGTATGTATATGTGCGTGTGTATATATATGTATGTATGTATGTATGTCTCTAATTACGTTAAAAATTCGAATCCTGGATAAAGCCATGCAGTAAAAAAAAAAGCTCAGCATTTTATTAAACGATTTCTAGTTTGATATTATCCTGGTGTTCGTATTTATTTGTTTTTTACTGCATATACATATACATATACATATACATATACATATACATATACATATACATATACATATACATATATATATAGTGTGTGTGTGTGTGTGTGTGAATGAGAATCAAAGGTATAAACTGGGCATAAAGACAGAACCAGGGGGGTAAAAACAGGATATAAAAAATTGGGCACCAGCCCAACTGACAAACAGAAGCCTTAACCAGCAGTAAGTAGGGTGAGCCTACCTGAGAGTTTAGACCTCAAAGGAAGGAGGACTTTAAACCACAACATTTTAAAAATGAGGAAACAGATTATCAGGTTTTGCAATCAACTGATTACCAGGACTTGCCAAATCCTTTAAAAGCATTCCCAGCCCACCAAAACTGTTTCAGGGGAGCGACATTTGCAATTTGGATTTTGAGAGGACTCTGAGTTTACAAGGGAGTGTTATGTCTTCCAAAGGGAGCATCCTCCCCGTCTATTAGAAGGGGCTGAGCATCCCTTAGCAATTTTAACAGAAATGATGGGGGTTGGCTACATTCTTTTCATAAATACCGATCTACACAGAGTTTCGTGTTTTGTAAATGTTAAGCTGGATTCCAAGCTGAATAGATCCATCCCCCTCTCCATTTTGTTTTTTTAAACTGTCCAGCAAATAGCAGTCCTTTTAAAAAGCTGCAGAAACAGCTTCAAATCAAAGGACTTCTTTGAAGTTATTTAACTTTTGTGAAGTGTTCGCAATCTTCCTCAGCAAGCTAATTCTTCCAACCCCCCCCCCAATTCCATATAACATATCCTTATGCTCTCACCTGCACATCTATATCACAGAACTTCACACATTCCTTGATAATTCATCCCATTAATTTACTGTTATATCCACTTGTGTATAATTACCCCTTTTGTGTGTGTGTCATTTTTAGAAGCCTACTAAAGACATATACCATTGATTCATAATCTTGTAAATGTTTACTTAGCTACACTGTATTCTAACAGGTAATCCAATGTAGCAATGGAATCTGCATCTATATTATTTTTAATAAGCATGAGGTGTGACTGCACATTTGGAGGATGCAGTTTGATAACATGTGTTTTTCAAGTATTAGTGGATACCTTACCAAATGGAAAGCACAAATGGTGCAGATTCCGAAATCCGCAGCTTTAGGGCCCGAGAGTCAAAACAGTAGGGTCCAATTACAGCAGCAAATTGGTCCATTATTGCTTGAAGAAAATGACTGCCGCTAGTAATTACTGCTAATCCACTAATGAGCAATTGTTTGCTGCAAGTTCTTAGAGGTGAGCCTAATAATGTGAGTACAGTACAATAGAGTAGCTTCCCATCTCCACCAAAAGACCCTCACTTCTGCTAAATCAACTTAATTGAATGGATGCTTACTTAGCAAATGTATTGTGAATGTGCTTTATATAGGCCTGTTTTAATAGAAACATGATCTTCTGCAGTTCAGGTTTTCTTCACCTTAAGGCAACTCTGAAAGACAAGAAATCAAGTGCTGATTAATTTGTTATTTTAGGGCCATTGTATGCATTGGGGCTTTTCTTCCCTGAGAATGGCTGGCAAGATTTTTAAAAAAAAATCCAATAGTTTTGAAAACAGTAAGACCAAAGTAGATTAAGCCCAGTAAAGAATTAGGATATGCTTAATTCTGACTGTGCTGAATAATATCCTCTTTTTTCCCCTCTTTAAGTTTGCATTATACATGCTGACTTGAAATGACTCCAAATACAATTTGGTTTAAAAACAAAAAATAATAAACCCATAACCTCATAAAATCAGAAATATTTCCTGCAATAGGGCTTGAACTGAGATCTGGTATTGGAACTTTACAGTACCCTGAAAGGAAGTCAGATGGAAATGGAATGACTGTCAGGGAGAAATCTGGTATAAAGTTAAATAAGTCACTTCAAGTGCTTTAGTTCTTTTTGCAAATAAAATTAGTGCATGTCGCGCACTTCTGTAGTTTTACTTCCATGACTCATCTTCTTCATAGATTGTTGAGCCTACAAAAACACAAAATTCCTCTCTATTTATTTTCAGCTTAAGTACATATTTTAAAATGTGGATAAATTAATCCATGTTCCTAGGGAAGAAAGAAAAAAATAATCATCATTCCATCTTTTAAAAACAAATGGCTATTTATTGTGATCCTGTTACGGTTATGCAGAGTCTGCATCCTAATAAGAATTGTCTATTCCTTGGAGATAGAGTTGCCACATTTTCTTTGAAAGTGAGATGAATGTCCAATGCTACTTAACAGAACTGTTCATGCTTCGAAAATTGTTTGGAAGAAGTGCTTCTGACTTTATGCAAATACAGTGTGTCTCTGCTATTCCACTATAATCTGTTATAAAATGTTGTGTCTGCTTTAAGGGTTGTATTAACTCTTAATGTTCTGTCTGCTTTAAAAGTTATATTAACTTGAGTCACTAGCTTGAAGAAACAAAAGGATGGTTTAAGGAACTGCAAAGATGTGCTATGTTTGAAAGAACATTTGAAGCACTTCTGAATTATTTTTTTCAATAGTGAACAGCCTATTACTCAAGTGACAGGAGCACCAGAAAGATTCATATTCTCTGACAATAATAGCAGCAAACATACAAAAAGAGACAATGGCTACATCATTAATCCCAGAAACCTGATGTAGTTTTACTAATTTGCATTTGTATGCCTATCTGAAATAAGTTGTTTTTAAACTTTTAGTTTTTTTTTCCACAACCAGCTTTCTCTTAACAAGGAAGTAGCAAATTTCAAGTTTTTCATTTCTGGCAAGATTCCTAGACATTTAACAATCACACAATAGGCAGAAAATCAGCTAACTAGACTAACCTGGGTTACTACTCAAAGTACAATATGTCAACATTTAAGACTCAAATGGTTTTTTTTCAATAATTTTTTATGGATTATATTATACAAGTAAAAATTATACAACTACAAAAATAAGGAGATACTTTTAAAACAAATTAAAAGTGGAGAAAAGGAAAAAGAAAGAGAAATAGAAAAATAGAAAAAGAAAAAAGAAATCTCTTCTTTATCCCCAGCAAATATAAACATCCTTAGGCCAGTCACTCTCTCTTCACGCTAGGAAGGAGGCAATGGCAATCCACTTCTAAAGTCTTGCCCCAAAAAAACCTGCAGGAACTTATCCAAGTAATCGCCAGAATTCAATACTGACTTGAAGGAAAAATCAACATAAAATCAACATAAAAGGGACAAACTTAATGTATCATATAAAGTGGTTGATGTTATATTATGCTTTTTATGGTGATATTATTCCTATTAAGTTAAATTTATGTTGATAGTTATTGATACCACTGATGATTTTTTAAAAAAAAATGTATATTCTGTATACTGCTGGAGGCTACTGAGAGTCATATAACTAAAACCATCTAGAAACATTGAAAATAAATATATAAACCCTTTCCTCTGTAATTTAGGCCTATTCTGCCATAACTAATTGGGAGAAGTTATGCTAATACTTTGGCCACCTAATGAGAAGGAAGGACTCACTGGAGAAGGGCCTAATGCTGGGAAAGATTAAGGGCAATAGAAGAAGGGGACGACAGAGAATGAGGTGGCTGGATGGAGTCACTGAAGCAGTAGGCGTGAACTTAAATGGACCCCAGAAGATGGTAGAGGACAGGAAGACCTGGAGGAACGTTGTCCATGGGGTCATGATGGGTCAGACACGACTTCACAATTAACAACAACAACAATGCTAATACAAATTTATTTTCTCTTGTTGGCTAAAGCAATACGCATGCTACTTCCAGGATAATGCTGTACTTATTATTACCAAAACAGTATGTCTTCTGAGATTGATCATGAGCAAAGGAAGGGTGGAGTTATTTATGCAGATTGCTAAATTTATGCTGCTAATATATCCATGTATTTGATCGCCCTCCCCCCAAATAAATAAGCTCTGATTCCCAAGATGCATGATAGTAGAATGATCTTCAATTGATTTAAATAAGTGCAAAAACAATCTAACTTGTGTTTTATTCCCAACCTTTTCAGGGCCCATTACCCTTTTTTTGTTTAACAAAATGTCAGAGACTCTTGCTTTGAGCAAGACAAACAATTTCAATGCTCTAAAATCAGCAGTGCAACAACTTGTGCTTACCGAGTCCAATGTTTTTAAGCTCTCTTCCTTAAGATCTGTTTTCTTGCAATGATATCTGAGTATGTGTTAATGATAATAACGTATCATGATGAACTGCATGGAAATGTACAGGAAATCATAGCATAGCATGGAAATTCATTTGGCATGACTTACACCATGAAGTAGAATTATGATACAGACCTCTACAAAATATATGGCCAGGATTAAATACTTTTAAACAAAAAATCTATTCTGGTCTGATTCCAGCAGCTGCTTAGAAGAGACACTGTGTAATCTTATTGACCACAGTCTTTGAGGCTAAGCAACTTTTGCAATATCTAGAACATGAACAGAAGAAATTAAAAGTAGAAGTAAACAAAGAAAAAGGAAGTATTATTGAATCTACTTTACACCAATACTATTCACTATGTCTCTTGTAACTTCCTATCCTTGCAAACTGTCCATATATCAATTCCTTTATTGCCTTTTGTTCTTTAAACTTCTTACTTCTCTCTTTTTATGGAACTCATCAACTCCATCCAACCATGACTTTCTGGGACTTCCCCATGGTCTCAATGATCAAGCCACTTCAGTGTACTTTTTCATACTAGTCATATTTGTATTCAATTTGCATTCACTCTGTGCCCATTCATTTTTGACAGTGTCTCTTCCTGTTTTATAAAACAAACTTTTTAAGTTAATACATTCCCACCTCATGCAGTTTCTACATTTCCTTTAACATATTCAATTCTCAGAATCAGAATCAGAATACAGCTGGAGGTCTTCTAGGGTGTCAAACTCGTGACGTCACGTGACATGTCGTGACGTATCGCAACTTTTTTTCCATTGCCGGTAATGGGGTGGGTGCGGTTTTGGCATGATGCATCCAGCCCATGGGCTGGCAGTTTGACACCCCTTCTCTATACCATTTCAGACAAGTGGCTGTCTAATCTCTTCTTAAAGACCTCCAGTGATGAAGCACCCACAACTTCTGAAGGCAAGCTTTACCACTGGTTAATTGCCCTCACTGTTGAAAGTTTCTCCTGAATTCCAGATTGGTTCTCTCCTTGATTAGTTTCCAACCATTGTTTCTTGTCTTGCCTTCTGGTGCTTTGGAAAATAAGCTGACCCCCTCTTCTTTGTGGCAGCCTCTCAAATGCTATCATGACACCCCTAGTTCTTCTTTCCTCTAGACTAGCCATACCCAATTCCTGCAACCATTCTTTATATGTGTTAATCTCCAGGCCCTTAATTATCTTAGTTGCCCTTCTCTGCACTTTTTGCAAAGTCTCAACATCATCTCACTACATATAATAAAGTGGGCGGAAACCCACTCTTACACAATCATTTTCTTATTTTGACCCACCATCATTCTTCACAGCCAATCACAGCTGTAAACTTATTTCAAGTCACTTTCAAAGCAAGCATTGATATTATAAGGAGAAATCAAGAGATATTTCTCTGCGGTAAGAAGATGTGCAGGATAATGAAAATGAATGAGATACTTTCAAGCTTACCCCTTCATTATCAAAAACTGATTAATCTACTTTTGCAGCTGCTATAGTAATTAATATCAATTATTGCAAATGTTGCAATTGTCTGATTCAAAGATAAATCCTTCTATGAGATCAAGCATGGATAAACTCTAAGCACAGTGCTTAAATGTGAAAGAATCATCAGTTGTTACCTGTTGCATTTGGTTCTAAAACATAAATCTTTGCCAAATGTTCTGGATATTTGCAGAAAATTATAGATCACAAGGGATATAAAAACTGAGCAATTCCAAGCCACAAAGCAGGAACAAAAGGCACATCTTGTATGTTTTGAAGCAGACACTTTCACAAAGAAAGAATACATTTCAAAATTGAATTGCATACTACAATTAGGGACAGAGGTCAATCCTGATACCATTCCTAGCAATTGCCTTTTGCTGCAGCTAGTTTTGAGTTCATATGTTCCTAACTTGATATGTTGAAAGAATGGATAAAAACAATTGTTATTCATGGCTTCCAGTGATGCATGACTATGGTTGCATTTTATGTTGGGAAAAGAGAGCACGTGTTTGTCACAGCTGTAGCAATGGCCTTTTTAAAGATGAGAGCAATAATAGCTGCCAAATGTTTTCTAAGTGAAAAAATAAAGATTGATAAGAGCAGGAGAAGAGGTGGATTACACAATAAAGACTGCTTTGACTTAGAAATACACACCTTTCGTTGGCACATGTATCATATCACATTTCCCAGGCGTAAGACTGACGTCAGATCGGATTCTAATTTAGAGGGCAATTTACACTTCTCTGGTCCTTAAAATTCTTCTCAAATCCCCCAGATAAGCTTAAAACATTTTTGGAATAAAAGAGGGCCATCCACAATTTACACACATTGAAACATTCCATACGATAATAAATCTGTCTTGCTGAGACAAATATATGGGTAAACAAATTATTCTCTATTCATATAGTATAAATGTTTAGATTCTCACATTGCCCTCCTCCCCACTCCCTAGAATTGACTTCTACAAATATGGAAACAAAGATACCAGTGAAATATTTTTGTTTCTGTATTGTGTTTATGCTATATGTGTATTTAAAGTTGTGTTGTTGTTTTTATCATTCTTTCCAGAATTAAAACAAAAATACCTCCGGGGGGGTGGAGCCGTTCAAGCTAGAATATCAGTCTTAATTATGATAAATGCAAAATTACATCTGGGAGCTCCATATAGCTTTCCATTTGAGGCATATTCAATTCACACCACAATTCTGACGGTGTGGACCATTCCATGAGTTTTGTTTCCTTGTTTTTCTTCAGCCCAGATATTGGTGTTAGAATTTGAAGTTCAAATGGATGTTAACATCTGGGTTTGGCAAATTTCCAAATGTTAATGGGTTATGCCAGGAGCCAGTTTATAGCAAAGGCAATGCAAATACAAATCTGAAAACATTTGCTAGAGAAACGGAAACATATAAGCAGGCTCCCATGAACATGCCATGGCTCTCATTCAAAACTCTCTGTGTGGTCTGATCCACATACATGGAACTCTTGAAGTAGATGAACTGGTCTGCATTGGCTTCAATGAACTGCATTGGCTCTTTCATTTCATTTCATTTCAATTCAATTGTAGCCAATTTTGGTCACCATATCACAAAAAAGATGTTGAGAGTCTGGAAAAAATTCAGAGAAGAGCAACTAAGATGATCAAAGGCCTGGAGACTAAAACATACGAAGAATGGCTGTGGGACTTGGGTTTGGCTAGTCTAAAAAAAAGAAGAAATAGGGGAGACATGATAGCAGTGTTCCACTATCTGAGGGGCTGCCACAAGGCAGAGGCAGTCAGGTTGTTCACCAGAGCATCAGAGGGAAGGACGAGAAACAATGGTTGGAAACTGATCAAGGAGAGAAGCAACCTGGAATTAAGGAGAAACTTCCTGACAGTGGGGACAATCAACCAGTGGAATAGCTTGCCTCCAGAAATCGTGGGTGCTCCATCACTGGAGATTTTTAAGAAGAGACTAGACATTCACCTGTCTGAGATGGTATAGGTTCTCTTGCTTGAGCAGGGGGCTGGACTAGAAGACCTCCAAGGTCTATTCTATTCTATTCTATTCTATTCTATTCTATTCTATTCTATTCTATTCCAGTTTTATATTTTATGGCTTGGAAGGTGACCATGTTAGTTATTAGGTAGCGTTTTGGACATTATTAAATAAATGTACAATATCATGCACAGTGCCAAGGGACTGGGTAAAAAGCTGATAAAAAGCTGATATCAGGTAGCTAATGTAATGATGGGTAGAAGAAACTGCTCTCCAATGAGTCAGACTACTAGATCACCTCGCCCACTTTCATCAACACTGACCAGCAACATCTCCTTCAGCTTTTAGGCAAGAATTTTTCCAGCTCCATTTAAGGAAAGTAGAATAAAAGCTAAGGCCTTCCAAAGATAAATTGTTAGCAGTACCCTTGAACCTCTGTTTTTCCATACAATTACATTTTTCTGTAATGATATATCATTTTAGGGACTTTTTAAACTGAGAAAACAGGAATAAGAATTATGAACATACTTTCCTACACAAGTTGTCGTAACGTCTAATGATGCACTAGTAATATATCCATCCTAGCTTCCATCCAGTGTAATGAATTTTTAAGATTGCAAAGTTATCAGTAGATATACATACAGTAGTGTCATATGCAGTAAAACTTTGATTTAGCAGAGAAACACTTGATTTAAATGGAGAAGTTCAAACAGGAAAAAAAACATTCATTGTAGCTGAAGTTAGTAGGTGTTTGGCATTAAATGAAGGGTTTACTGTACTTATGAAATTTCATTTTATCAGATTGGCACGTCACAATCTGGTACTTTTATGAGTAAAGGCAGCACTTTGCTCCTTGAAAGAAAGCTGGGGTGCAAAGGGAATGAATCATCATTTTGATCTGGAATATCACATGTCATCCTCTATTTCTCAAAGCAGTAACATATCTGCATCTCTCAGATTCTTAAGACTCATTTATTATCTTAAGTGGTATCTATGAAACCAATTTCACTGTCCTTTCTTCTTCAGTTATTTTGAGTTCTCATTCAGAAGACTCCAGTGGTATGCTACATTAAACACAAATTAATTGCCCTGAATCTTTGTCTTTTTTTCTTTCACATTTCTAGATTTGATTCTCTTTCAAGAAAGAATTCAGCTGTAATTTAGTCTTCCCAGCTATATTTGCAGAAAGTTATCAGCTATGTAAAATTATACTGTCTCTTGCTGGCTATTAGATAAAACATTATTTAACCACAGAAACCTAAAGCTGCCCATGGAAATAAGGCAGAATATTGGTGATATTATTCCTATTACTGGGACCACTTTGAGAAGACAATGGAAAGTCAGTTGGATTTTGTACTGACCCACAAAATCCTACAGAAACATAAAAAATAATATAGTGCTGGCATATACATGCTTAATACAACTATCATCTAATAAGTATTTTCCTCTCTAAAGTCTATGACTGTCTGATATAATTTTCCAATAAATTAGAGTATCTATGCTCCATGCGTTAAAACAGATCTGGTTCTTATTACCTTTACATAGGGGAATTTATGAGGTTTATGTGGATCTCAACCCTGTCTTATGTATATGTGCTATGTTATCACCCAAGGAGCTGGAGTTCTGCACAAGACTTACAAGCAAGTTAGTTTCCATTTGGCACTGCTTCATAAAACCTCTGGCTTTGCAGATTGCAAGTGATGGAATTTATTTTTATTTTTTTTTATTTTCCTGGCTCAGATGCAGGAAAGTGCCGGTCGTAAATTATAAGAACTACTCAGAAGATACATTGCACCACAGAAGGCTATGATATCTCAGAAGGCTGTGAAGGAATCCTTCCAATGTTTAGGTCTATGTGAACACATGTAGTTTATTAGAGGGCATATTGCTGTATCTGACTGTATATTTATTTAATTCATAGTTTCATGTTACTTCTCCAATGAAGGTTACAAGGCTGATCATTTGATTTTGTAAGTCTATATTAAATTTGTTTGTATGCATTGTATTATGACTGTCACCATATGAGATGCTGGAATTCGTTTTATGAAGAAAAGCAGGTTCAGAATAGTAATCCAAGGTAGACTTTATGACTTTCGGTTCCATTTAAGTCACATTCAGTGTCCTGACCTAGATATTCCTAGTAGCAGAATATTGGTGTGTTCAACCTTCAGAGAAGAATTCTAAAAGGAGACAAGATGGATATATTTACTGTCAGAAAGGGGATCTGTTTGAGCTCCACTGAATCTGAGAGCTATGTTCCGCTGCACGTGTCCATTTCAAACTACAATGATGCCAAAAATGACAAAACATGTGTCTTAACTTCACGCTGAAAGCTCTGCCCTTTGTAATTGTGCTATGACAGCACACACCAGGATGTACAGGGAAGAGAATGCATCACAATTGTTGCAATGCATGTTTCATCATTCCTTTTCATCCTTTCCCTCTCAAGTGGATGTCAATGAGTTTAGTTATCGGATTCTAGCAACTTTCCATAATCTGCTACTCCAAGATTTCTTAAAAATATATTAATCAAACAAGTTGAACATATGCTCTTTTCATGATGTTTATTCCAAACACTTATAAATTTCATACAAACTAATTCCATATTCACTTAGGGATCTATATGTACCAGTAGAAATGGTGAAAAAGAGCATTCCTTTGGATCGACTATTAAAAAAAGCTCTTCTTCCACAGCCTGAAGAAAGAGAATCTCAGGGGACCAGACAGCTCTTGGGAAAGTAGAAGATGTCTACAAAGGGATTGAACTGAGGATAAACAATATCCTCTCGGGATACTGCTCAGATAGATAAAGCTTCCTAGTAATCATTCAAAGACCAAACTGATGTCTGGGATGAGTTCTTAATTAGATAATCATTTAGATAATATTGAGGAAATGGCATGATGTCATTCGGCACCAAGGAGACATGAACATAACACTGAAATTGTTGAGTAGGAAGTTGAAAGCCAGGATCAACCAAAATAGTTTTCTCTACCTTCAGGGCCAATTAGGCAATGCCTATCTTACCTCAATATCAGACAAATATCCTTTGATTGTCAGTTGAAAGTGAAAACATCTAGTTTTATTTATTCTGAAGGCAATAATGCATATTGTCTTTCTAATACTACATCTAATGCTCCAGAATGCAACTGTGTCTCTTCAATAAAAATACAATCTTCAATACAATACAATACAATACAATACAATATAATTGTTGTTGTTAGTTGCGAAGTCGTGTCCGATCCATCGCGACCCCATGGACAACGTTCCTCCAGGTCTTCCTGTCCTTTACCATCTTCTGGAGTCCATTTAAACTCACGCCTACTGCTTCAGTGACTCCATCCAGCCACCTCATTCTCTGTCGTCCCCTTCTTATATTGCCCTCAATCTTTCCCAGCATCAGGCTCTTCTCCAGTGAGTCCTTCCTTCTCATTATGTAGCCAAAGTATTTGAGTTTCAACTTCAGGATCTGGCCTTCTAAAGAGCAGTCGGAGTTGATCTCTTCTAGGACTGACCGGTTTGAACGCCTTGCAGTCCAAGGGACTCTCAAAAGTCTTCTCCAGCACCATAGTTCAAAGGCCTCAATTCTTTGGTGCTCAGCCTTTCTTATGGTCCAACTTTCAGAGCCATACATTGCAACTGGGAAAACCATGGCCTTGACTATACATACTTTTGTTGGCAGGGTGATGTCTCTGCTTTTCAGTATGCTGTCTAGATTTGCCATAGCTTTCCTCCCCAGGAGCAAGCGTCTTTTAATTTCTTGGCTGCAGTCCCCATTTGCGGTTATCTTGGAGCCCAGGAAAATAAAATCTGTCACTACCTCCATTTCTTCCCCATCTATTTGCCAGGAATTGAGAGGGTTGGATGCGATGATCTTGGTTTTCTTAATGTTGAGTTTCAAGCCAACTTTGGCACTCTCCTTCTTCACCCACATCAAGAGGCTCTTTAGTTCCTCTTCACTTTCTGCCATTAGAGTGGTATCATCTGCATATCTTAGGTTGTTGATATTTCTCCCAGCAATCTTAATTCCAACTTTTGATTCATCTAGCCCTGCCTGTCTCATGATGTGCTTTGCATATAAGTTAAATAGGCAGGGCGACCGTATACAGCCTTGCTGGACATACAATACAATAAATACAATA